>NC_073309.1:50456128-50592057 GCF_027595985.1 Sorex araneus
ACTTTGGGTCTGGGAGAGGGTTCAAAGACTTAGTGTGCAGGTTTTGCCCGTTGGAGGGGTGGATCCAGTCTCCAGCACTGCGTGGTCCCTCCAAGCACCACTCCAGAGTTTCTAGAGTACTGAGCCAAGAGTAATACCTGAGCACTGCTGGGTGTGACCCCAAACCTAAACCAAATGCAACAAGTGCATATGCTGCTTGAGTTCATGTGCTGCTTGCACCCACATGGCTGAGCACATGTGGTGCCCAAGCACATGTGTCACCTGCATCATCCCTTCTTGAGATGTGTACTTTCATACTTCATGTCTAATGCTGGGATGTGTGTAAGGGCTCTCTCTCTGCCCTTGGAAAAGCCCAGTTCTCTCTTGAGCAGGTTACTCTGTCTCTCTCTCTCTCTCACTCACTCACTTTTCTTCATTGCTAGGTGTGATTCCAAAAAGCAAAAAATAAATAAATAATATTTTTTAAAAATATTTTTAACTTAAAAAAAAAAAGCAACAGTCTGGGCCCAGGGAGATAGCATAGGGGGCAGGGGCTTGCTTTGCACCCTGCTTTCCATGCCCCAAGCCTGATGTGGTCCCTTGAACCTGCAAGGAATGAAATCTGAGTGTAGAGACAGGAGTAAGCTCTGACCACTGCTAGAGTACCACTGTGGGCCCCCCCGGGGCAGGGAGTGCGAGGGGGGGAGGAGCCAGAGTATAAAGTTTGAATGTAACTTTTGCCTGGGTATAAATCCTGGTGGTGCCAATTTTGGCAATAATTTCTCTGACTCCATTTCTATGTCATTTCTATATAGCCAGGAATGATATTAGAACCACTGACAATCCATGGAATATTCACTGAGCTTGTCTCTGTTCCTAAGCCACAGAACCATCTGCATTAAGCGCCACTCTTGCAGCTCGGCAGCATTTTTAGTCCAGGCATTGGTGACTTTTAACAACTGCCCTTTCATGGGTAAGAGAGACCCTAACAAACAGGCTGAGCACATGATTTGCATGCAGGAGGCCCGGGTTCAATACCCAGCACCACATGGTCCCCCTGAGCATCTCTGGGAGTGAGCCCAGGCACACACACAAATCATGAATTTAAAAAAAAAAAATGTTTTACAAACCCTGGAACTGAAGGGAGAGGAGTCTTACAAGTGAGAGTCATAAATCGCTGTAGGAAGTCCTTATTCCCTCTTCTACAGTTCTCCAGGAGTAAAAGCCGTTGAGACGGGAGCTATAGTACAGTAGGGAGAGTGCTTGTCTTGCACATGGCAGACCTGGGTTTGATCCCCAGCATCAGTTATGGTACCCCGAACCCCACCAGGAGAAATCCCTGAGTACAGAGCCAGAACTAAGCCCTGAGCACCACCAGATGTGGCCCCCAACCCCCCTCCAAAATAATATTTATCTATTTTGGTTTGGGGGATGCCACACCCTGGGGTGCTCAGGAATTATTTGTGGCTCTGCATTCAGGAATTGCTCCTGGTGATGCTCAGGGGACCATATGGAATGCTGGAATGGAATTCAGTTAGGCTGCATGCAAGGCAAGCTCAGTACCCTATCTACTATCTCTCCGGCCCCAGTAATATATATCTATATATATCTATATATATATAGATAGATACATACATACATTTTTTTTTTTAATCTGCCAATTTCTTCTGGTCTGTCCCCTCTGCTGGCTTCTGTGGTTCAGTCTGGTTCCCCCTCCCTTTTTGGTGGAGGGGTCACACCCGTTGGTGCTTGCGAATTTTCTCCTGGCTCTGCACTAAGGATTACTCCTGGTTGTGCCCTGGCGACAAGGCAAGAATCTTTCCAGATGTTTTATCTCTCTGGCCCCGGGTTTCCCTTCTTAAAGGGGCCACTACTAGTTTTTTTTTCTTTTTTTAAATTTTATTTTGCCACTACTAGTTTTGATCTCTACTGTTTCTTCTCAATTTTCTTCCCTCTCACCCCATCTCCCCAAGCTTGCCCCCAAAGCACTCTCACAGACACATCACAACACACCCAAATAAGGCTGTGATGACTGAATCTCTTAAAACAACAAATGAAAGTACTTGGGTCCGGATGAATCTGTAAAGAAACTCATTCCCAGCTTAGATTCCCCCAATCCCTAGGCAATTGGAGAATGCTCTGGGCCGCGCTGATGGGGGGTGGGGGGTTGGGTGGCGGGAAGCATGACCTTTAGAGACCCTTTCCTGGGTTTTCCTAGGGGCACGCAGCAGTGAATCAAGTGGATGCAAAGGGAGAATTCTCAGATCATAAACTAATGTTTTCATTTGCATGGTCTGTAGTACATTGAATAAGGATACAAAATCCAGACTTTACAAAAGTACAAAAAAGATCTATGCATCCCGCCACCCTCCCCAAATGTCTTTTTTTTTTCTTTCGAAGATAGTCTGTGTGCATTTAACAAGCACAAATTTGTAACCCGCATTTATCTAGTACACTTTAATTTCTTTGTGTTTTCCCCTTGATTGGCTGCGCAGTTCATTCCAGACTGGCTTTATTTTACTTTGTGTCCCATAAGTAGCCCGATGACAACTTATTTAAGGAGACCCCATCGATGGACCGTTAGATTGTTTCCGGGTTTGCTTTTCTCTTGGGTCTTTCTATGAAAACAAAAACCAGTGCTCCCCTACCACGACCTGGCTAACGTTCATCAACAAATGGGCCAGGGCGGAAGCCTCCAACGGTTCTCCCGGGCTCCCCGCGTCCCCCGGGGCTTCCACTGTCCCCAGGCTGCCTGCTCTCGGGCTGCACGACAGGCGCCGGCTCAGCCCGGGCGAAGCTGTCAGGCGCGACCTGGGGCCCTTGGGAGCCCCGCCTCGCGGCCGACCGGCAGTCCGGCCGATTCAAATTCAGCCTATGGAAGCGTGTAAACAAACGGAGTCCCCGCCCCATGATGAATAATTTACCCAGCCGGCATGGGGCCTATTTAGTCCGACGGGGGGGTTGGAGGTGGAACGGGGCCCTGGCCACGCCCTCAGGCGGGAGCCAATTAGAGGGCAGGCCCCGCCCCCGCACTTGCTGCTCTGAGGACCCGAGGCCGGGCTGGGCTCGCAGCTGCCTGATTTGATCGCGCTTGTTCTGCTCGGCTCTCTGCGCTGGCGGGCCGGGCTGGCTGGGACCCGAGCCGCGCACGCCCGCGGCACTGAAGGGCGCGGTCAGAGGGCGGAGGTCGTTTGGAATCCGCGTGTGCTGTTATCCCCTTTCCTTTCCCGCCTTCGGCTGTAATCTGGTTCCTTGTGGGACCTTTAATGGAATTTTTTGCTCCCCTCCTGCGGGTTGCAGGGAACCTAGAGGCCCTCAGGGAGTATTTTTGATTTGGGCGAGGCTTTATCTTGTTTTGTTTCTCGTGCCCGAAAAATGCTCCCATTAGAAGTGTAGGGCTCAGCTGAAAACAGAAAATACCATCTCCCCTCCAATCAGGAAACCAAGTTGGGCTCGGCAAAACTCACTTTGCTGCTGTCAACAGCAAGAGCTGCAAAAGGGGGTTTTGACTTCCAGAGACACAAACGGTTTACTTTTTTTTTTCTGAAGGAAAAATTTGGTAATGGGGCCAGAGCGATAGTAAAGCAGGTAGGGGATTTGCCTTGCATGCAACCGACCCGGGGTCGATCTCTGGGATCCCGTGTGGTCCTGAGCATCTCTGAGTTTGGCCCAAAATAAATAAAAAAGAAAAACGAAAAAAGCGAGAGTTCTCTGGAGGTTCAAGTGGTTGGGATTGGGTGGGAGAGCTGGAGAATGAATAGTACGGTAGCATGGAAATAGTTCTGGGGCCAGGTAGATGGTCCAAAGGCTTTGACCTACAAACTGCATGTTGTAACTGTTTGAACCTTGGCACTCAGTAGTCCTTAGACCGGTCAGAGGTCACCAGAGCACAGAGCTGAGAGTATCCTGAACACCCAGTTAGAGGGGGCCCCCACAGCACTCCTCTTTCAAAGTGCTGTGGTACTTGCAAGAAGGGGTTTGGTACTATAAGGAAATCAACCCCACCTCCTGTTGGGGTGCTGCACCTGGGTGAGGGCAATCCATTGTATTTGGGTTGCAGGAATGTAAGATGAAAGCCATTTGGCCCCCAGCTAGCTTTTTGAAACTCCCTTTATTCACTCATGAAACATTTGTTCTGCTCCCATAGGAGAGAAAGTACAATGAGCTCAAATTGGCCTGGGCCAGCAAAGGCCAGGACCAACAGCTTGCTAACCAGGGGGCAAGCAGCATTTTTGCCAGTTGAGGGAGAATCATGTGCTTCTTCGGTCTTCATTTCCTAAAGCTGTCCCCGGTCCAGTTTGTCTAGTTTCTGACCCTCTCTAAGCCTGTTTCCCTTTAAAAATAAAAGGAAATAAAGACTGAAATTAACTTGGTGGTGCTTAGGGCTCTGCGGTCAGGAATCATTCCTGGCGAGGATCAGGGGACCATAGGGGGGGCACTGGGGATCAAACTCAAGTCAGCCGACTGCAAGCAAATGCCCTCCCCACTGTACTCTATCCAGCCCTAAAATAATAGGCCCACTTACCTGGCTGTGCTCAGAGATCACTCAGGGGACCACATAAGGTGCTGGGGATCGAACCCTGGTTGGCCACATACAAGGCAAGCGCCTTAGCCACTGTACTACTGGTTTCATTTTTTCTGTTGACTTTACCTTGCGTCCTTGCATTTCTCAGTCCCTGAAAGAGTGGGAGCCCCATAGGAGGGCAGGAATGTACATGCTCTTCCCTATGTCCTATATCCCTGACAAACACTACATTCTCCACCTGCATTTCCTGTCTGAATAAATCTAGGACTGCCCTCTCCCCCTCCCCAGCCTCAGGGTTCTGCTCTCTCAGCCCCAAGTGCTGAGTTCTTATGACAGACACAAGAGTCACCTGGCAAAGATCAGGTTCCACTTGCTGGTTCTAAGACTTTGGACAAAACACTTAAGTTTATATAGCCTGAGAGGTGTAGCTAAAGGTATCTAGATGGGGGTTCACATCACTGTCAATCCAAGTCCTTATGACTCGTGCTCCAAGTTATCCCAAAAGAAAAGTGCCTTTTGCGGACCTTCATGGGTCTTACACCTACTGGGAATGACGCTGTTTGAGTCCAGATTTAGGTCTTCACGCTTGGGGTAACCCATATCGTATTCACTTCTGAAATCCATTTCCTTTTAAAATAATCAATATTGGGGCCGGAGCGATAGCACAGCGGGTAGGGCGTTTGCCTTGCACGCGGCCGACCCGGGTTCGATCCCCGGCATCCCATATGGTCCCCCAAGAACCGCCAGGAGTAATTCCTGAGTGCAAAGCCAGGAGTAACCCCTGAGCATTGCTGGGTGTGACCCAAAAAGAAAAAAAAATCAATATTAAGTAATAACTAGCAGTCATTTGGTGCTGCTCTCCAAAGAGCCCATTTCCTTCCAGTGAAGCTCATTATCAGCTAGTGAAGGAACAGAAGCACAGAGAGAAGTCATTTGCCCAAGGTCACACAGCAAGGAAATGGGGAGGCCTGATGTAAACTAGGGGTGGGAATCAGGATCCTTCACCTCCCCAGTCCTCTTACAACTTGGGGTGAAACAGGGAGAAAAAAAAATGGAATCAGAAGTCAAGGTTAGGGATGTCGCAGTTGGCCAAAACCCGTGCCTCTTCGGCACAAGGCCTTAGGTACCAACAAACAATAATAACCACGTTTTCATCACTCACTTGGTCAACACACTTTTATTGAACACTTTTCTGCATGCACAGAGCTGTCCTTGGGCTCGGGACAGACAGATGACAGTAGAGAGCGGAACAGAAATTCCGGGGAGGGGAGATTCAAGCTGTCCGAACGCCTTCGCTGGGTAAGAAGCGTCCCCGGAAAAACCCACGAATCTTAAGCGTATGTCCGGCCCACCGGGCATTCACGGCCTGGTGGGCCGGAAACAAACCCAGCCCCGCCAAGGGCGTCTTCGTAGCTATTGGAAATCCCACCCGGCGCCCGCTAGGGCTCCCGGAGGCTCCGAGGCAAGGCGGACCCGCGTTCCCGGAACCCTCGGCGTTACCGGGGCCCAGCTGGGCAAAGACCGCTTGGGGTTGAGTGTTCAGGCCCCGACCCAGGCCAGAGCGGTCGCCCGAAGCCCCGATCGCCCTCCTCCCCACCCTTTTGCCTCCGACTCCCGGTTCCTTCGCGGCTATCCGAAGTCCTTCGCCCTCCTCCACTCCCGCTACCTTTAACGACCCCGCGGCGCTCGCCCTGGGCGCGTCCTCCCGCTGGGGGCCCACCGTGTCGGGGCCGCGCCCGGGGGTGGCTGGCGCCCTACCCCCTTGCACAGCCGGGCCGTAGGCCGCTGCGGGAGACGGCACGCGGGCTGCCTTTGGCCTCCCGGGCCACCCCGCGCCCCGCTCGCGGCCGTCGTACGTCTAGCTCGGCCGAGCCCTGGGCAGGCGCGCCCCGCAGACACCCGGGCCGGAGCGGGGGCGGGGGCGGGGGCGGGGCCGGGGCGGGCGGAGGCCTCCCGGGGCCTCCGCAGCCTCCCATTGGCTTCGGCGGCCGCCGCTCGGCGAGGCTCGGCCGGGACTGGCTGGGCGTGCGCGCGGGGTAGGGCCTCGGCGGAGCCCGTCCCCCCCGGCGAGGGCGGAGGGAGGGAAAGAGGGAGGAGGCGGCGGCGGCGGCAAAGGGGGGGGGCGGAACACAAAACCTGTAAGGGTTTTTTTTTTTTTTTCCTTCTCCTCTTTGGCATTTAATTAAAAAAAAAAAATTTTCCCCCCCTCCACCCGAGGGGTCCTCCCCGGCGCGGGCGCGGGTCCGGGGCGGCCGGGCCGCGGCGCGGGGCGGCGGCAGGGGCCTGGCGGAGCTGCCGGGCGGCCGCCATGCGATCAGGCAGTGCGCTGACCGGCCCGGCCGGTCGGCCCCTTCTGGGTCCTCCCTGTGCAGCCCGTGCGGGGCCGTCTCGGAGACCCCGCGCCGACGGCTGCTCAAACATCAGGGTGAGTTTCTCACAATGTAGCAATTTCTCTTTAAATCTCTTAACTCTCTCTACCTGCGAGTCGGGGCTGTGACAGGGCGCAAAAGCGAGGGGGGGAGTGGGGGCTGGCGGCGAGGGTGTGTGCGGGGGGAGCCGGAGCCGGGGCCGAACCCACCCCCCCACACTCACTCTCTCAGCCCCCCAGCCGGGGCGCAGCGCCCGCTGCCTCCTCTTTTTTTTTTTATCCCCCCGTGGTCGGCGCCCACCACCCCCCGGCGGCGGCGCCCCCCCCACCCCCAAACCTCGGCGTCTCTCCCACCGGCACCGCCGCCCCGATCCGAAGGGGGGACCACTCCCCGCACCGGCTCGACTGCCCGGACCCGGCGCCCGGTGCCTCCCGGCCCTCCCGCCGCGGCCGGGGGACACATACAATGGAGCGGCCGGGACACGCCACCGAACGTTCCACGGGGGGAGGGGAGGAGACCCCCTCCCCGCGCCGGCTCCCCGCCTTTCGGGGAAGGAGAGGGCAGCGGCGGGCGGCGGCGGGTGGTCCCGGGCCCGGTCTCGGCCGGCCGCGGAGGGACGGGGCCTCCCTCCTGGCAACCCGGGGCGCAGGGTGGGTGCCGCCGGAGGCCGCCGGGGCGCCCCCTCCCCACGGCCCCGAAACAATGAAAGGAGTTGACTTGGCTCCCTCCCCACCCCAGCCGTGAACGGGGGTGACCCCCTCCCCGCTTGCCGGCTGGTCCCGGTGGGGGCCGTTAGGAGGCGGGGGACGGGGGGAGGAGGGAGTCTAGCGGGTGTCGCTCCCCCCTCCACTGTCACCTCCCGAGCTTTGGGGCGACCCCCCATCGCCACCCCGCTGGGCCCCGGCTCCGGAGGCGGCAGGCCCGGCCCGGGCACGGCGTTCGGGTGGTGACCTTTAGACAAAGGCAACGCTCTCCCCGGGCCCGGCTGGGCCGGGCCGGCCGGGCCGCAGCGGGCACGGAGGAGGATGGAGGTGGCAGGCGAGGTACGGAGCCGCCCGCTGGCCCCGGCCCCGGGCCCCGGCCCCCGGCGCTGTCAGGGCGGGTACGGCCGGGTTGGGCCGGCCCAGGCCTTGCTCTCCCGCTCGAGCTTGATCGCTGCTCCGGCAATGGCCCGCGGGGAAGCGGGCTCCAGCCCGCCGGGTCACCGAGCGGGGGGAGGCCCGCTCCTTCCCCAGTGCGCCCCTTTGTTTTGCTTTGTGGTTCTGAGCAACTGAACTTGCCGGGAGGGCAGGTCAGAGGCCCCGGTGTCTGCGGTGACAGGTCCCGGCCCTCTGGCGCTCCCATGTCTTAGACTGCTGGCCGTGGGCGGACTGGACATTTGGCAGGGCCTCTGGGAGGGCAGCATACCTGGGGGTGTGGAGTGTTTACATCTGTGTCCCCAGACCTATCCCCTGGCCCTTGGCAGGAAATCATAGGGGACACCTCCTACTCCCTCAGGTTCCCAGGTCTGGGGTCAAGGATCAGTGGCCCGTGCTTTTTACCTGTCCCCTCTGACCTCCAGGGAGGGTGGGGAAGTCGGGTGCTGCCGGAAGGAAGGTCAGGGGCCACCCACTTTCCCATGTGCCTGCCATCTGATGGGCCCTCAGCTCCTCCACAGCAGCCCGGCAGTGGGGAATCGTGTCTCCCTAGCAGGGCACCTTAGGATTTGACTCCTACTAAGCCTGCTACCCACCAGGCACGAGTGGAGGAGGGAGGGACAGTTATTAGTCTCTTGACAGAAAGTCCCATGGATGCTTAAGAGGTTAAGCGGCTGACCCAGGCCCAAGCAGGTGTTGTTACAAGTTTCTCTGACTCAGATTGAAACCCTTGGACTCTCCTGTCCCATCTTTGTCACATTGTTTCTTTGGCTTTGGTTGACTTGGTTTTGGGTGTTTGGTTGACCCCGGGGGCCCGCTAGGCTGCCTCCCTCCCCAGTGCTGGCTTTGTGGGGGACCAAGGAGCTTCCCAGAGAGCTGGCTGTCTCCTGTGGAGGGGGTGTGGCTCAGGGGCCTGGAATCCCCAAGACCTGGATATCGGGGAGTGGACATTCGAGAGTGCACCTTGCTAAAGCTGCCAGGTGCTTCTTGCCCCTTCTCCCCTTGGCCTGGGTGCCCCCACCCCTTGCTTTGCCTAGGCAGGTCCTTGGAGTCTCCTGATGGGACTGTCTCCCCAACTCCTCACGGGGTAAAAGTGCTATGTGTGCAGGTTGTTTTTTGTATCTTCTTTAGCGGGAGTAAGGGGGCTTCTGTGCATTTCAAGGAGGGAAGCCAAGGGCTCCAGTGGGACTGGGGGGTACTCTCTGGGTAGAAGGGAGCCCACAGATGAAACCCAGTGTAGGACCCTCTATTCACACACACCCTCTATTTCTGAACCTGGGTCCTGGCCCTTGGCATTGGCCTGGGCTGACTCCAGCTTGGCAGGTCAGTGGGACCTGGAGGGCGGCAGTCCAGAGAATTTCAGAGTGGGGAAACTGAGGCTGGGAGGAACCGGAGAGTGGGGCTGAAACAGGTCTTTGCAGGGGCCAGAGGCTTCTTGTCTGTCTGTCGGCAGAGCTGGGCAGCCAGGGCGCTGAGGGAGCCCCAGCAGCATCTTCCCCACCCCCGCTGCTGAGCAGTGGTTTTCCTTCCTGACCTGAACCCCGGGACGGGGTGGGGGTGGCCCCTGGGAATGCTTGGGTCTCTGCAGACTGTTTCCTGCGGGTTGGGTCCGGGAAGCCAGCAGCAGGGACGGGCCTGCACCCCGCCCCCCCCGCCCCCCATCCCTGCTGACTTCCTTCCCAGGCGCCTCTGGGGCTCTCCCCAGCCTTTCCTCAGGATGTGGGGGTCTTTTTCTCCCCTCCAAGAGACCCAGGAAGGACCCAGGGATGACCGCCCCCAGCTCTGGGGCCTTGGAGAAGCTTTAGGACTAGATGTAAGGCCCCCCAGCTTCTGGGGCGGCACCTTTTTTGCCCCGGGTCCTGCCTCTCACAGAGTAACTGCCTTCACTCCTGGTCTCAAGAGCGCAGAGGGTTGCGGGTGGGGGAAGTTAATTGGAAACAGGAAAACATTCCTTCCCAGGCAGCCAGCTCCGGAGGGCAGAACCACTGCAGGGGGGGGGGGTCGTGCAGGGGGGCGCCTTCTCCCTGCAGGGCAGAGGGACCAGGCTCTGCGCATCTGCCCCCCAACCTCTCATGGGCCTTCTGCCCACCAGGGACACTCCCCAAGTGGAAAGGACCCCAGCTACCTGGGCTACATGTCCCGGATGTACACCCTGCCCCTCCCCACCCCTGCTGAATTGAGTTGTCACACCAGAGAGACACGTGGGAACTGCTGGCTTGAGTGGCCCCCCCCCAAGACTCCCCCCATCCCTGTTGGAGGGCCCCCAGTTGGGTCCCGCTGACTGCAGCCTTTGTGTCGGTGACAAGCAAGTCCCCCCTCCCTGGAATGCTTTCTCAGGCATTTCAACTTTGGTGACAGTCAGATTTGTGTATGAGTTTGGTGACTTGGGCTAGTGGCTGGAGAGCAGGCTTTTGTTTCTTGGGGGCAGGAGGGGGATGGTTGGGCCACACCCAGCAGTGCTCAGGGGTGTCAGGTCTCTCCAGGTGGTACTCAGGGGACCACACAGTGCCAAGGATCAGAGAGACCGATCAGCCCGATGCACACAAGTGCCTCATCCCCTCTTCCCTCTCTCCTCTGGCCTCTTGTCTCTTTAATTGTTCCCACTGAGACTTCTTGAGGGCCTGCCGGGTGCCAGCACCCCTGAGGGGCGCTCTGCCCACTAGGAGGCCGAGGCCCCAGAAGCAGCTGGAGGTGAGCCCAAGAACCCAGCCTGGGTTTGGACCATCTCTGGCCCGCAGGTTGAGAAGGCGCAAGCAGGCACTGACACTAGGCCCTCCTGCTTAGCAATACAGCATAGGGGTTGCTGAGTCCCCTCTCCCTGGCATCCCTGAGTGGCCCGTGGCCCCTGACATCCCTCCTGGGTTATCCCCTCCCCGGGGTAGCCATTATAAATGTGCCTATAATCCACTGCTTGTCTTTAAACTATGGGCAGGGCACTTGCCTTGTATGTGACCGACTTGGGTTTCATCCCCACCACCACCTCAGGTCCTGCCAGGAGTGATCACAGAGCCAGGGGGATGCCCCAAGCATTGCCCAGTGTGGCCCAGCTGTCCGCTCCCTCTTTCCTCGTCCTGCTGGAGCCCCCTGCGGGATTGGCCAGGAGAGGGGTGGGCCTTATTCCTGGCTGTTTGCTGTTTGCCCTGCGACCCGTCCACCAGCGTCCCTGGCACTTACTTGCCCCTGATCCCGAAGGAAGGCACATCCGGTTTGTCCCTCCGGGTAGCTGGCGAGCAGCTGCAGATGCACTGGCCCCTTGGAGTGAGTGCTAGAGCCTTAGTTTCCCGGTCCATTTCACAGGCTTCTCTCACACCTGCTTTGGGAAAGGATGTCATGAAGGGCAGTGGCCGTCACCTTTGTCATAGGTAGTGATGTCATTTGTCATTCTCAGTGTTAGCTGCCATTCCGGCAGGAACCCACCCCGCTCCCTCCCTCTGGAACCAGGAGGGACAAGGACAACCCTGGGCTAGCGATCCTAGTCAGGGCTCAGTTTGCTGGTCTGTACAGTGGGCCCCAAAAGACTATGGTCTCCTTCGCAATCCCAGCGCCTCCCCTGTGCGCAGAGGTCCCCATTGTCTCCCCAGGGTCCCCCGGGGCACGGTGTTGGCACTGGAGCCCTGTGAGGCAGCAAAGGGCCCCTGGCAGGCAGCCCTGCTCAGCAGCCCTGCTCGAGTCTCTGTCCACAGCTGGAGGAAGCAGGGTGACAGGGAATGCGGGAGCACGTGGGGCATCTGCTTGGAAACCGTTTGGCACAGTCCCCTGCGCTCAGCGATGGGTGATGTCATTCGAGCAGCAAGAGAAGGTCCACACTGGGCCCCTGTGGTCTCCTGGTTGTGGACGGGTCCTCCTAGGGCCAAGACCGAGGCAGAGCCCGGCTGCTCGGGACATGGCTGGCGCTGGGGCTGACTCTGCTGAGGAGGAGGAGGAGGATTATTTCCCTCTTTGTCATGGAAATGTGAGAGCCCCCCCCCAAGAACCTGGAGAATAGCTTCATCAGCCGCTTCCCAGCACCCAGCTGGCCTGGCTCACCCAGCCGCTTCAGCAATTTGCCCGCTGCTAAGTTTTTTTTTTTTTGGCTCCTGCCCCGCCCCCTGCCACGGGCTTTCTTTTCTTCTCTGTTTTGCTCTGGCTCTGAGACATTCTGTCATTCCACTGTATTATCGACCCCAACGCCTTTCCTCTCGTTGGTTTCTGCAGCTGCGGTGTCTGTCCTGTTCCATGGCGTGGGGGTGGTGTTGAACCCGTTTCACAGGTGGGGAAACTGAGACTGAGAGCAGGCTTTGGCCAGTTTGGCTTTTCTGTGCATTGATGTTTTGGGTCCCTTTGCCGTCTTGCTCACCCCAGACCTCGTACTTCTGTTCTTATCACCTGAGAATGGAGAGTGTGGGTTCAGGGTTGTCTCTGGAGAAGTTAGGCCGGGCGGTGCATCAGGGGACCCCCACTTTTGTTTTCAAAGCCTGGATCAAAGCTGCTGCTGTTTGTTGTTTGGGCCACACTGGGGGTGCACGGGCTGCTCCTGGTTCAGTGCTCTGGAGGTGCTCCTGGCAGTGCTCAGGGTACCAAAGCCTGTGCTCTGCAGCTGAGCTTTCTCTCCCCAGCCCCTCAGCAGAAGCTGCTTTTCTCAGGTCCATCAGGTCCTGCATGGAAGGATTTGACATGTGCTTGGTGCCCAAGGTCAGCCCTGCTCTGGGTACTACAAGGCCCTCCACAAAGACTCACTTTTGGGGAAAGAGGGTCTGGGAGGGGCAGCTGCCAGTAGCCCTCCCCCAAGTCCCTCCCCCAATGGGTAGCCATGCCTCCTGCTGGGAGGGGCAGGAGGGGGCAGCTGACTCCTATGTGGCTTGTGACCCCTGCCCACGCTCAGCCTTGTGGGCGGATGGCAGCCTGACCCTAGGAAGCCTGAGGCCCTGGCAGGAAACCCTTGGTGGGGCTCTACTTGAGGGGGTAGGGTAGTCCATGCCCCAGGACATCCCCAGATCCATGTCCCAGGAGCCCCCCCTCTAGAGGAAGCTCTCCTCTTCTTTTTTGGGGGGTGAGAGGGCATGCCTGGTCATGCTCAGGGTTAACTTTTAGCTCTGCTCTCGGGGATCACTACTGGCGGTACTTGGGGACCCTATGGGGTGCTGGGGATTGAACCTGGGTTGGCTGTGTGCCAGGCCAGCTCCCTCCCTGCCGTGCTGTGGCTCCAGCCCCAAAACTGCCCTACTAGTCCACTGGGAGGTAATGGGCAGGCAGATGCCCGCAGCTCCCCAACTTCTGCTGCTTTTCAGGGCCTGCAGGTGCTCTCCCTAGCCTCATCTGCTGAGCCCCCCAAACCAGGCTGGGGGGGTCCCCCTAAAAGGGTGCGTGGTTCCCTCAGCATGGAAAGCTCTGCCCCCTCCCGCCTGATGCTCGCCTGCCGTGTTCTCGGCAGAAGTAGATACGCACTTCGAGTGGGTTTCCACCGTCCGAGTCCTGATGGAATGGGTGCTATGTGAACCCCCCTTATGTGATCTCCCTTTCGCCATGGGGGTCTCCTGACCAGTGCCTGCTGCATCATGGGCCCTTCTGAGCATGTTGGCTTCAAGCATCATGCTTGGGGTCCCGGGGGAGGGGAGGGGTCCCTCTCTGTCATGAGCCAGGCCAGAAGCTTTTCACCTCCTTCCTCCTGGGGTAGAGAAATCCACGCCAGCACCCAAGGCTCATCACCCGCAGGGCTACCTTCACACCCTGCCTGGGATTCTGGCCCCCTGCTGGGCCCTGCCAGCCGCACTGCCTTCCTCCTCTCCTGGGGATCCCCGCAGCCTTATCGGGCCCATCCTGAGCACTCAGGAAGCCCCCCCTCCCAGCCCATTTTCTGCAGTGCAGGGGCGGGGAGCCCTTCCGCTGGCCCCAGCATATTCGGAGACACTGTTTCATGGAATCTGGTGCCCAGTGAGCAGTGCTGCCTTTTCCCAGATGGGAACACACCCTTTGCCCTCAGGGGCAGTGGGTGACCCCAGAGACATCATGGGAGACTCTGAACCAGTTTAGTCACAACCCATAGCCAAACTCAACCCCTCACGTAGGTTTGCTTTATTTATTTTTGGGGGGCCACATCTGGTGTTGCTCAAGGCTTATTCTGGCTCTGCACTCCAGGATCACTCCTGGCGGTGCTCGGGGACCATATGGATGCCAGGGATTGACCAGGTTTGGCCATGTGCAAAGCAAATGCCCTCCCCACTGTACTGTCACTCCAGCCCCAACCTAGGTTTGCTTTAGAAGCACAGTCTGGGCTGGCTGTGGACTCTGGAAGGATCTGCATTGGATCTCAGCCACTGCATGTCCCCTCAGGTGTTCCTCCACCCCCCCATCCAACCACCCCCAAGTCCCTGGGTAGTGTCTCATTGCTGGGCCTGAGTTTTGAATGATTGGCGAAGTGCCAATGGGTTCCAGAGCACTGTGTGGAGGCCCCAAATTAAAACATATGGGCTGGAGCGATAGCACAGCAGGTAGGGCATTTGCCTTGCACGCAACCAACCCAGGTTCAATTCTTCCGTCCCTCTCGGAGAGCCCGGCAAGCTACCGAGAGTATCCTGCCCGCATGGCAGAACCTGGCAGGCTCCCCGTGGCATATTCGATATGCCAAAAACAGTAACAACAAGTCTCACAGTGGAGACGTTACTGGTGCCTGCTTGAGCAAATCGACTAGCAACGGGATGACAGTGATACAGTGATATAGGGACAGGGTAGGGTGCTTTCCTGGCATGCCCCTGACCCCCAGGTGTTGTGCACAGGGTCTCTGAGCATCACTAGGGAAACCCCAAATTAATGCTAGGAAAGAGGCCCCTCTACATTCTGTGTCCCGTCAACACTAAAGGATATCACAGGCCTGTCCTCCTGCCTAAATAGATACAAATGTGTAACTGTTTCTGTTCAACTCCCTTTGTTTCCACGTCCCTCCCCAGGCAGCTTTCTCTTTTTCCCCCCATTTTTGACTTTGGGTCCACACCCAGTGGCTCTGGGGCACTCCCCATGGTGGGGGTTGGTTGTCTTGCCACCCGCCTCCAGCCTGGAGCCACAGCTGGGCCCTGTGCCTCCCTTCCGTGATAGCAGAGGGCTCCCAGTTTATGGGCCTCAGCCGCTGGGCAGGTGTGGGGACCCTTTATTGAAATGAGATGCAGGGGTCTGTAATTCAAGCCCCCGAGTGTCCAAATCTCACCATACCTTGGCAGAGTGAAGGGAATGAGAATGAGCGGGGCGCTTCCGGGACCCCCGAGAGTGGCATGACCAAGTCCCAGGCAGGGGATGGTCCCTGGGCGGGACCAGGAAGGGCTGAGTGTCAACATTGGGGGCCACCCGGCAGGAGGGCAGAGCTGAGCAGGGGAGAGGATAGAGGGACAGGCACATTGTTGGACTTGTGCCCATTCACAGGCCGCCCAGACCATGCCCATAGCAATGAAAATGACAGCGGGCAGCACCCCGGGGCCTTGTTCCAACCTTTCCCAGGTGCTGAGGCGCCTGCCCCCCGAGGCCCCGGAGAGGTGGGTGCCCCATTGCATGCCACTTGGTAGTGTGGACATCCCCTACTTCACATGCCTCAGGTCTGGAGGCAGCACACAGGGGCTCACCCATAAAGCCTGGCTGCGCCTTTGCTCTGGGCTGGGGCAGGAAGCTGGAATCCAACAACCCCTGTCCCTACTTGTCCTCGGATGCTTCAGGGGTGGAAGCAAAGACCCTACCTCCTGGCTGCCCTCAGGGCTTCATCCTTGTCACAGCAGCATCCGGGATTCTTACACACCCCAGAGTGACAATGGGCAGGTGGCCGGGTGGGCTCAAGAAGGCACAGCAGACTGCAGGCCTCAGTTTCCCCCTTCAACCCGAGGGCCTCCAGCCTTCCTCCTGAAGTTAGAGAAGTGACGTCATGTGTCTACACTGGGGCATCCTCAGGAGCAGCATGGCGTGGGCTTCCATCCTGGGGTGGGGGGTCTCAGACCAGGCAGGTGCTGGAGTGTGTGGCCCACCCCTCAAGCCCACCCCACTAGATCAAATGTGCAGCCAGGGATTGGGTTTGCAGGTTTTGGAGGTTGTAGCTGTGGCTTGGGGCTCGTGACTGCTGCCCGAGCTACTACCAGCCGGGAGGCAGGACCCATGGGCATGGACACTCCAGGGAAGCCTGTGAAGTGAGGCTCAGGGTGGGAGCCGGGTCCTCACACCTGCCAGGGTGCACCCACTTGCAGACCACATCCTGGCCCCCGGGACACCGTGTTCTAACAAGTACCTCCCACCCCAGCCCTCGCTGCTGTGACCCAACGGCTCCCAATCAGATGGGGTGAGGGCCTTCAGGGTGCTTCTCTCTGTGCAGGTGGGGTGAGGCATTGAATGCCGAGGCTGGGGCAGACTCCTTGGCGCTTCGCCTCTGGGGCTGCCAGCGTGAGGGCGGGGCCAGGCTATTTGGGGTGCCAGGGAAGAAAAATCTGTCCTGCTGCCCCTCCTTCCCTTGCCTGAGGAAGCCCTGAGGCGATGAGACCCACGGTGCAGATGCCTTTCATGTGTCTGCCCTCTCAGCCTCCGTGTGGCCTGGGCACTGTTGCCTGTTTGGGTGTGTGGCCCAGTCGTGACAACTCCGTGCTGGAGTAGGGGGTGAAAGTGCAGTTTTCCATCGGGCTGCTACTGTTTCTCTCCTTTTTATTCTATCGATTGACTTGGGGGATTCCTTTAGGCTACACCCAGCCATACTCAGAGCTGATTGCTGGCCCTGTGCTCAGGGATCATTCCTGGTAGGGTTCGGGACCATCTGGGGTGCTGAGGATCGAACCCAGGTCCGCCATGTGCAAGGCAAGCGCCCTTCTTCTCTCTGGCCCCTCTTTGGTGTATGAGCCATGCCTGGCAGAAGTTTGAGGGTCCTCCTGGTCCCATGCTCGGTGGCAGCCGTGTGGTGTGGGATGGGACTGGCCTCCTGCAAGCCTGCGCCGAGCCCGGAACTCTACAGTCCCCCAATTCCTGCTGATCCCCCCACTCTTTCCTCCCGCTGCCGTCTCGGCCAAATCTAGGCTGGGACCTGGGGGGAGATGAGGCTTGGTGCGTGGGCCGGGGTGCCTGACCTGACCTTTCTGTCCCCCACGCCTTGTGTAAGAGCAGCGACTCCGAGCCAGTGCCTGCCGGGGAGGGCTGAGGGGAGTCTGCCTCTGGATTTGGGGGAGCCCTGCCAAGCTGCATTCCAGAAACCCTTCGCCATCCGCCTCCTTGGCACAACCCAGCTGGGGCTTAGCCAGTGGCCACTCAGGACCAGGCCGGGGGCCAGTCGCTGCCTGTCGCATCTCTGCTGCCAGTGGGACAAGTGGCCGATGTCAGAGGCGCTGTGATGGCGGCGAGCATCACGCTCCAGGGGCCTGGGGCTCATGTGCTGCCACCCCTCCCCCACATTCATGGCGCTCAATGGGGAGGCTTGGCGGACCTTGGAGCAGACATGACACCCCAAATTTACACTAGAGTGGCTTGAATTCGGGTCCTTCCCTGCTTCCTCAGGCTCACATGATGGCACACGGGCCCCGGCCCATCCCCATACTCCCTCCCCCCAACCCCCTTCCCCACATGGCCTCCACCTTGGCCGTTGCAGCAAATGCAGGATGAAGACCAGCAGGTCTGTGCTTGCCCACAGCTGGCCTGGGTCACTGTGAAATGCCAGTGCCCGGGGCACCGCTCTAGCCGGGTCAGGCCAACATGGTAGCCGTGGTGGTAGCTAACAGGTGGTAGCCCGACTGGGCAATCCCAATCCTGTCCTTGCCTCCCCTGGACTGGATCCCCAGAGACTGAGTCACTGAGGGTCTGGAAGGGCTGGGGTCTGGGACCAGGTTGGTGTGAGGTTTCCCGCCCTCCACCCCCACCTGCTCCCCACTTTTGGGGAGCTCACAGGTCCCATGCAGTTGCCCTGAACACTGTGGGAATCCCCCCACCTCATTAATGGTAGGGGCAAATGAGGCTTGACCTGAGCCAGGATATTTATAATCTTCATTTCTCTCACATTGCACGTATCTTGTTTGGGCAGGCGGAAATAGTTTTCCTCCTGCTCCCCTAGCAGAGTGGTTTTTTCTTTTCTTTTCTTCTTCTTCTTTTTTTTTTTTTTTTTTGCTTTTTGGGTCACACCTGGTGATGCTCAGGGATTATTCCTGGCTCTGCACTCAGGAATTACTCCTGGCAGTGCTTGGGGGACCATATGGGATACTGGGATTCGAACTTGGGTCAGTTGCATGCAAGGCAAACGCCCTGCATATTGTGCTATCACTCCAGCCCCCAGAGTGGGTTTTCCTTTAAGAAATGGCTTTTAAGGGCCCAGGAGATGGCTTGGTGAACTGAGCCAGGCCTGGCATTGCAGAAGGCCCAGATTCTATCCCCCCGCAGGGTCCCCCAGGCGCAGTCAGGAGTGACCCCCGGAGTACCACCTGAACTGTCCTCCCACCAGATTCTCACCGCGGGGCCAGAGCAACAGCACATACAGCAGGGAAGGTATTTGCTCACACACAGCTAACCGGGGTTCGATCCCCAGCATCCCCTATGGTCCCCCAAGCACTGTCAGGAGTGAGCAGAGCCTGGAGTAACCCCTGAGCATCACTGATTGTGTCCCTCCAAAAAATAATCCTCACCTACAGGATTGAACACCCCACAAGTCTTGGCCCCCCGTCTTGGCTCCCCTTTTGGCCTCTTTGTGTGGGGTTCATGCCTCTGTCCTCCACTCTTTGGCCCTCGTTCACAATGAGCCATTGCCAAGTTGCAGAGGTTGAGCTGGGAGCCGGGCGGTGGGGTGGGGTGTGCAGTGCGGCATCTAGTGCCCATTCTCTGAGCGCCTGGGAGTGTCTGTGGGGTTGAGCCAGGGGGCAGGTTGTTCTTTGTGGAGCCAGGCTTGGTGTCGGGGGCACCAGTGTGGCCACAGCCAATGAAGCCAAGTTGGAGGTGCTCGGTGCTGGAGCTTTTGCCGAGCAGGCTCGAGGCCCTGGGTTGCACCCTGGTCTTGCATGGCCCATAGACAATGACAACAAGAATAGAGGAGAGAGCTGGAGTATAGTGGGTCCGGCGTGCACCTTGCACATGGGGAACTGGGGTTCAAGCCCTGCCTGGAGGAATTCAGAGCGCAGAGCCAGGAGTTCCTCCCTACCTGAGCATCCCCACCAAAAAGACCCTGCAAAACAAAAAAGAGGAATTGAGGTGGATGGAGGGAGGTCATCATGGCCCAGGTGATAGCTGGGTCTCCTGCTGTGTCCGATCTCACTGGGTTCCTGACAAGAACCCTGAACCTCAACTCTGCAGGGCTCTGTCCCTGAAAACCTCCACTCATCACCCCACCTCCGTGGCCATCTGTCCTGGCCCATTCTCCCCTTCCAGCCCCTCTTCCCTGGAGTTTTCTCTTATTCTGGTGAATAACAACAAAACAAAATAAATCACTCTTACCACCGCTCCTCTTTCAGTGTGGCGCCAGGCCTAACCCCGGCCCTCAGGCATGAGGCAAGCACACCACACTGAGTCACCTCTGCGGCTCGGAGCCCTTTGATTTGGGGGGGCAGGGGGTGATGCTTAGGCACTTCACACTTGGCTGGGGCTCAGCGGTCACTCCCAGACGTGCTCGGGGACGGTGGTGCTGGGGATGAACTGGGGCTCCCCCCTGCGAAGCCCGTGCTGCCCCACCCCACCCCCCGCAAACATCTCCCTGGCCCCTCTTGCCCCTTTGTAATGTCCACTTGAGCCGCGTGACACTCGGCCACGTGCCACTTAGCAGCGTCTCCTCAGAGTGGCCCAGGCGGGCAGTGGGTGGGGCTAGTGAGGTATTCACCGGCACACCCAGTGACATTCTGACCCTGACAGAGTCACATTTCTTGGGCGGCAGCATCAGGGCTGCCTCCTGGCCTGCAGCCCTCCTCTCCTCTGGCGTCCTCTCGCCCCAGCCCCTGTCACCTCCTCCCCTGGGGATCTGGCCTTCTGGCCCCCCACGGTGCCTCCCTCTCCTGCAGTCCCAGGGACCCTGCTGGCAGCCCCAGGGTCGGCTGGCCACCCCACACACTCCTGTGGGTCCTGCAATCCAGTTCAGTCGTGCCGTCCACCCTTCTAGCCACCCAGAATCTGCTACAGGCGCCCTGGGCCCAGGAGGGGTTGAGAGTGAGCCCTTTGCTCGGTCGAGATTTAGAGGTGAGAGCCACAGCCGGTGGTGCTCAGGGGTGCTCGGGGGGACTCAAAGGCGCCGGCCATGGACCCTGGGCCTTCTACCTGCAAAGCCTGTGCCTGGCCCCAGGCTCTGAGTCAGGACTGAGAATGAGGGGGCAGAGTGAGTGATGGGGACCAGTCAGCTGGTGGGACAGTCGGGCTTGCATCTGGGCACTGGTGGCCTCACCGTCCTTAGAGTTCACCCGACTGTCCCCTCTGGGAAACCTGCAATGCCACGTAGCAGTAGGACAGTCCCAGGTGGAGGCATCTCCCCTACTAGGTTGGGGACACTCTCGGAACACTGCGCCCCTGGTGAGACAGGGCGGAGGCCACCCTGGAATGGGGGAGGGTGACACTTGCCACGAGCAGTGGCCTGTCATTTCTATGCCTCTCAAGGAGACAGCACCAAGAGCAGTCTCAGCCATGTGACTGCCACCGCGGTCCGTTTCCTATGTCCCCGTCATTCCAAATCAGAGCCCTGCCCTGGCCACAGCCCGGCTCCCCCATCTCCCCTCCAGGTTTCGGGCTAACCCTGCACCCACCCTCCATCGACCTGTTCCTATGCCAGGACTTTGTCCATAGCAGGCACCTCCAGCAAAGGGTCGGGTCACCATTGGCCTTCTGTGTTGGGTCGCGTCACTCTCTGCGCGGTGTCCTCCCTGCATGCCCTGATAGGGACGGGCCCGCAGTCAGCTCCCTGCCTTGCCCCGTGGGCACCTCCATGACCCCCTGTAGTTGCGTCCTGCACCTGCCCCTTTCCAGCTTGCTCCGTTCATGGGTTCCCGCACGCCAGTGCCATATGCGCACCCTTGGTTGTGGGGCTGGGCAGGGGATGTGGGACACATGTCCCCTTCAGAGCCTTGACCGCGCCCTCCTCTCCACCTTCCTCTCTGCCAAGGTGGCCTTTCTCACTGCTGTTCAAGATTGTAGTCTCCTGGGGCTGCAGTGATAGTACAGTGGGGAGGGCGCTTGTCCTGCACGCAGCCCACCTGGTCTCAGTCCCTGCCATACCATACAGTCCCCTGAGCACCTCCATGAGTGATTCCTGAGTGCAGAGCCAGGAGTAACCCCTGGGCATCGCCAAGTGTGGCCCCAAAATAAACAAACAAATTTTAAAAAAAGAAGCAACAAAAACCCAAGTAAAAAAAAAAAATTAAAAAAAAAACAACAAGTAATATCATGACCTTCTGTCCTCACTGCTTTTAAAATCCCTCACCCTGGTCACATTGATATTGATGTCCTATAAAATTTAGAATTTTTGTGGGGTGTTAGAACCCAGGTCTCATACGTACTCATATGCATGGTGCCAGTGAGCTCCCAGCACCCACCGCTTGTATTTTTCTTTATACCTGGGGCCTTTCCTGGTGGTTCGCGGCATGCTGGTGCCAGGGGAGCCCACCCTGCCCTGCCTGCGCCCCCCGTGAGTGGAGAGGTTTGTGGCTTCTGCCACGGAACACACGTGCAGTTCTCAGTCTTCTCTACTGCCAGAACAGTCTTGTCCTCCCAGAGGGAGACCCCATACTGGTCCCCCACCCGACCCTGCTCCTTCTTTTTTTTTTTGCTTTTTGGGTCACACCTGGCGATGCTCAGGAGTTACTCCTGGATCTGCACTCAGGAATTACCCCTGGCGGTGCTCAGGGGACCATATGGGACACTGGGAATCGAACCCGGGTTGGCTGCATGCAAGGCAAACGCCCTACCCGCTGTCAACCCTGCTCCTTCTGATCCACTGTTCCTCCTCTGGGCCAGCCTGCCCTGGCCGCTCCCTGGGAAGCTCAGTCAGGATTCAGGGCAGGTGCCCCTGCCTGCCTGTCCTTCTCCAGGGCCCCTGCTCGTTCTCTCTGCCTTCGAACTTCAAATGCCTCGAACATCGTTACTCCCTCCTGAGTGAGGGTCTATTCCTGGTGCCCTCGGCGGGGCCCTGGGTCCTGCCCCCAGGAGGCCTCAGCCCTGAGGGTGGGGGGGCGGCTGGTGATGTTTGGGGTCCTTGCCACTCCTGGGAAGCTCCTGATCTTCAGATCTTCGCTGGGACCAGCTTTTGTTGCTGGGACCCGATGCAGCATTCATGCACTCTTCCCAGCAGTGGGAGGGCTAACCGGAGGTGGAGGAACGTTGTCTTCCAAAGGCGTCTCCGAGCATGTCTGAGCACCGCAGACCTATGCTCTGCGGTTTCCACTAATGAGGGGTTGTTCAGCTATCCTTGTTTTGGGGGGAGTGGATGGGGGGAACTCCACTGGTGGTGCTCTGGTGCTCAGGGCTTATTCCTGGCTCTGTGCTCAGGGGACCGTATGGGGTGGCAGGGTTCAGACCCGGGTTGGCCCCATACAAGGCAAGGTTCCAGGCTGTCGTGCAGCCTGTCGTTCCTGGTTCCAAGCTGTTCAGATTCGAACACTCTTGACGCCAAGTTTATTTTTTGGGTGTTTGAATCACTCTGGCTGTGTTCTGGGGTGCTGGGGCTTGAACCTGGGGCCCAGCCATGCAAGTCACACCCTCCAGTCCTTGGAGCCCTCTCCCTGGCTCTCCTCCTGGCCTTTTAATAATGTGTCCAGGCAGTTCCAACTTCTCTGTCTGGCCTTTCCCACAGCATTTTCGGAGGCTCTAGGGACGGGAGAAACAGCACATAGAGGAGAGTTCTCGGCGTGCATGTGGCTCACCCGGGTTCGATCCCCAGCACCCCCTATGGTCTTCAAGCCCTACCAGGAGTGATCCCTGAGCACAGCTGAGTGTGGCCCCAAAACAAAAGAAAAAACGAGCCCCAACCTAGAGCCCTGGCTGGCACCGGGTGCACCCCCATCTGCTCTAGCCTGGCCCGCAGTGAGCACTGTGTAACCCTGGGTTTCCAGAGTGTCAGAAGGCCTGTCAGAGCCCCAGAGAAGGCCTGGCATGTACATCACCAAAATGGGGTTGCAGAGAGAGTGGAGCGGGCACAGTGCTGGCCTGGCATGCCGCTGACCCTGGGTCAGACCTTAACCCCACTCATGCTCTCCTCGGTAGCCCACCACAAGGGGTATTCAGGAATTACCCCACATCCCAGTTTGGGCTGTCGTTCTTTTTATTTCATGCAGCTCTTGCGTCTCATTGGGGAAAAGCCCACATTGCATTCTCTCTTGTTTCTTTACTTTTTTTTTTTTAATTTTTATTTTATTGAATCACCATGAAAAAAAATACAAAGCTTTCAGGTTTAAGTGTCAGTCATTTAATGATTAAACCCCCATCCCTTCACCAGTGCACATGTTCCACCACCAAGAACCCCAATATACCCCCTCTCACCCACTCCCCACCTAAGTAGCTAATGATCTTCACTTTATTCTCTCTATACTTTGAATACATTCAATATTTCAATAGAGAACTCACTATTATTGTTTGGAATTTCCCCCAATTCTTTACTTTTCATAATATTTATTTTTATTTATTTATTTGACTTTTGGGGTCATACCTAGTGTTGCTTAGGGGTTACTCCTGTCTCTGCACTCAGGAATTACTCCTGGTGGTGCTCAGGGTACCATATGGGGTGCTGGAGATCGAACCTGGGTCGGCCACCTGCAAGGCAAACACCCTACCTGCTGTCGCTCCAGCCCCTCCTAATACTGACTTTAAAAAGAAAAAGTGGAGGGACGGCAAAGGAAAGTGCTGGTTAAGGCTCTTGCCTTGCATGCAGCTGACCTGGCTAGCTCGCCAGCACCACATGGTCCCCCAGCATCACCGGGTGTGACCCTGGACGCCCTCAGCACCACTGGGGTAGCCTGGATAATCCTGCCAACCCAGGAGTGGTCCCCCCAGGCTCCCTAAGCACTGTTTGAGAGCACTCCCTCTCTCCCAAAAAAGTCTTGAGCTGGGGTGGTAAGGCTGACGTGGTAGAGCTCATGGCTGGTAAGCACTGGCCCAAGCTTTGACCTGGCCATGGCATTGTCCCTGCTCCTAGTGCCAGCTGTGACACCAGGACATCCTAGTGTGTGACCATCACAGGACAACACACCACGATGCCCCTTTCCCAAAGCAGAGGGCAGCAGAGTGAGTGGGCGCCTGTCTGCGGGTGCCCCTGCTCGGAATATTGTTTGGTGGTAGGGGAAGGTGGTTTTTGGTTTCATTTTCTCTGGCTTTGTTTTGATGGGTGCTGGGCAGTGCATTGGCCCTAGCATGTGGTCCTCTGAGCTGACCAGAAGTGATTCCTGAGCACAGAGCCAGGAGTAAATCCAGAGCATCACCAGTTGTGATCCCGAAACCTAAAAAAAAAGAAGGAAAAACAAAACAAAACAGCTGTTGATTCACATTAGAGCCCTATTGAAGATTTGTCCTTTTCGTTCTACAAACTTCAGTGTGTGTTTAAAAATAAAAATGTCTTGGGCCATAGTCCAGTGGGGAGAGCATTTGCCTTGCACGTGGCTGACCCGGGTTTTTTTTTTTTTGCTTTTTAGGTCACACCCGGCAATGCACAGGGGTCACTCCTGGCTCTGCACTCAGGAATTACCCCTGGCGGTGCTCAGGGGACCATATGGGATGCTGGGAATCGAACCCGGGTCGGCCGCGTGCAAGGCAAACGCCCTACCCGCTGTGCTATCACTCCAGCCCCTGACCCGGGTTTGATTCCCAGCATCCCAGGTGGTCCCTTGAGCTGGCCAGGAGTAATTCCTGAGTGCAAAGCCAGGACTAACCCCTGAGCATCTCAGGTTTGGCAACCCCCCCCGCCCCCCCCCCAAAAAAATCTGTATTTTCTGCCTTTACTGCAACAGCAACATCAACCCCATAAAAGTTGAAGACATTCAGTGTCCTCGGAGACGTGCTTTCCTACATAGGTTTTGATGTGGTTTGTTTGGGTTTGGGGACCCCACCAGGCAGTGCTCAGGAATCTCTCTTGCCCATGCAGGGGATCGACCCATGCCCTCAGCCCATGGAGCTTTTTCAGGGCAGGAAGCTGAGGGTGTATATCCAGGCATAATGGATCCAGATGGGGCAAAATTGCTTTGAAAAATTTGCAAATTCCTACAGGTGCGACCGACACAACATACATATTTCTTTCTCCAGCTTCACCCGCTTTTAATTCTACCACATTTCCTGTTTTTCTTCTCTTTCTCTTTCTCTTTCGGAAGCCAGTGGTGCAAAAGGCTTTCTGCTGCCTTGTCTGTTTCCTCATCTGAAGGAGAGCAGTGAACAACCCCCCAAATCCCACCCCCCGCCCCAGCGCTGCTGCATTCACACTGTTATCTCCCCGAACCCTCAGAATCGAGCCACCCTTTTCCGTGGGTGTGTTTCCGAGGCCACCAGGGCCACAGAGATGCTGGCACTGGTTCTGAGACCAGGGACTCTCATTGTTGCGGGAAGTGTCTACCCTCCCCCTCCCCATTCTGGGACCGGCTCGGCTGCGAGGTGCGTGGCACGTGGAGTGTAGTGGAGTGTAGCTTCGAGGTGGCACATCACTTTCCCTTCCTCCCAGGTCCGCCATGCTCAGCTTTCCCTGATTTCGCAGGGTCCTTGTAGAGGCACCTCCCCTCCCTGCCCCTGGGGTTGGGGCCTGGGGGCACAGTCCCCTGCCCCCGCCCCAGAGGCTACTGCTGCAGGCAGATGATGAAGGGGAAAACAGTCAGCAACCCGAAGAAAGTGCTGTGAGGTTAGAGGAACCCAGGAAAGAGCGCAGGAAGTTGCAGAAATGCTGAAAACACGGAAGTGACTGTGGTGTGTGGGAGGGTGCCCCCACCCTCCCCTGCCACAGCCTGTCCCCGTCTCCTTGCTGCTTCTCCCTTGCCTGAGCCTCGAAGCGCCTGGGAGAAACTCGATCAAAATCCGACTGGCCCAGAGAATCTGTGACCTGCGCTGTTCTGTACGAGGGACTCAGAGACCTGAATTCTCTCGAGGTCCCAAGGGGGTAGTTCCCAGCCCCCCACATCCTCCAAATGCCCTGTTCTGGGCTGGAGCAATAGCGCAGTGGGGAGGGTGTTTGCCTTGCACGAGGCCGACCCAGGTTCAATTCCCAGCATCCCATATGGTCCCCCGAGCACTGCCAGGAGTAATTTCGAGTGCATGAGCCAGGAGTAACCTCTGTGCATCACCGGGTGTGACCCAAAAGGAAAAAAAAGAAAAAAAGGAAATGCCTTGCTCCTATGTCATTTGCCACAGAATATCAGAACTCATGTATTGCTTTTGAAATACAGTGTTACTCCCCCTTTTTAAAAATTCCTTTTCGTTGCTGTTTTCAATGACTTGCTTTAAGTGACCAGCACAGCGGGTAGGGCGCTTGCCTTGCACGCAGCCGACCCGGGTTCAATTCCTTCGCCCCTCTCGGAGAGTCCGGCAAGCTACCGAGAGTATCCGGCCAGCTCGGCAGAGCCTGGCATGCTGCCCATGGCGTATTTGATATGCCAAAAACAGTAAAAGTCTCACAATGGAGATGTTACTGGTACCTGCTCCAGCAAATCGATGAGCAATGGGATGACAGTGATACAGTGATGTTGTTTCAACAACTTGTTTTATACACTTGATTATGGCAGAGGGCAGGGCAGGTGCTCGCTGGGGACCCCAGACTTGTGGTTCTTGCCCACTTGGCTGTGGTATGCCTGGTACCTCCTTTCTAGAACAGTGACACGATCTCACTTGGTGCATCTCAGGTGGTGCTGGAGATTGAACTCATGGCTTCGTGCATGCAAAGCAGGCGCTTGCTTTGCCACGAATCCCTTCTCCCTTCACTTCATTCTTTCGAGCCTGAGGGTTTGAGAACAGTAGCCACTCCCCAGGGCTGGAGCACTTGCTTTGCATACCAGGAGGCCTGGGTTTGATCCCCAGCACCTCCTGGTCCCCATGAGCACTGAGCCAGGAGTAGCCTCTGAGCACTACTTAGTGTGGCCCCAAAAAAACACAGTAGCTGTCCTGTCATTACACAGGTGAAGTGCCCTCAATGGCTGTGCCCTGCTCCTGCCTACACTGCATGCATCTTCCCCAGAGGCAGACAATGAATGGGGTGCACTTAGTAACCACAGGGCTGGGGACTCAGGCTGCACCTGTGAGGAGAGTGGTCAGGGAAGGCGAACTTGCTAAGGTGGCAGAGGGAGAAGTCACTTGGTTATTTGGGGGAACCATGTTCCAGCCCAGAAACAGCCCAAGCAAAGGCCCTGTGGTAGGACGGGAGTTGGAGGCAGCTTGTGTCTCGGGAGCGAGCACATTGTGTGAGACAGACCCGCTACGAGGATTCTGAGGATGGTGGGGGAGCACCAGGTGGTGACTGAAGAAATTCAGGTGTGAGATGTGTTCAAGAATATTTGCTCTGGGGGCTGGAGCAGGTAGGGCGTTTGCCTTGCACGCGGTTGACCCGGGTTCGATTCCCAGCATCCCATATGGTCCCCTGAGCACCGTTAGGGTAATTCCTGAATGCAGGGCCAGGAGTGACCCCTGTGCATTGCCGGGTGTGACCCAAAAAGCAAAAAAAAAAAAAAAAAGAATATTTGGTCTTTTTGAGCAGATGAATGAATGATCTTCTTGGGTTGGGAGGTGTCCACGGTGGTAGTGGTGGTGGGGGGGCAACCAGGAAGAGGCCCCCACAACTGTGCCTTTCTCCCCCTCAGAATGAAGTGGGGGTCTTTCTTGGGAGGACCTGCCCGGATCAGGGAGCCTGGCCTTGGGACTCCATGACGTGGGTGTGGGGGTGATGGCGGTGATGGTGACATGGATGTGGGGCTTTGGTGTGGGGGTGATGGCGTGGACTCACCCTGGAAGTGACAGCTCCCTGAGACGGTGGGGGCCTGCTCAGGGGTTGCAGTCCGGGTGCGTGGGGCCCTGGGCTTAGGATTCCTTTCCCTTTTGGGGTGGGGGGCAGCGGGGGTGGGCTTTCAGGTGGTGCTTAGGGGCTGGAGACCACTCCTGGGCGGGCAGGCTGCTCTGACTTAGGCCCTCAGGGCTGCACCCACGGTGCTCGGGGATGGAACCGTGGCCGTCTGAGGCCAGCACCCTCCATGCTGTTCCGCCTCCTGGCCCCACTCTCATTAGTCAGGAGGGATTCTTGGGGAGCAGGGCCTGTGTCACCCTGTGGTTAGAAAGTCACACGTCATTTCTGTTTCACATGGCTTTACCGAGGCCCAGCTCACGGGCTTTCAGGGGCTGAAGACATATGGGCGGGAGGATAGCACAGTGGGGAGGGCACTGGTTCTCGTGCAGGGCTAAGCTGGGTTCCATCCATCCCACCGTCCCATAAGGTCCCCTGAACCGCCCAGGAGTGATTCCTGAGCTCAGAACCAGGAGTAAGCCCCCAGCAAAACTGGGTGGCCCCCAAACTAAAGTGGAGATAGCTCCATGGGTTGCATCCATCCTGGGAGCCTTTTGCCACCCAGGAAACAGCCCTTGACTCTTAGCACCCCCCATCCCCGTTCTCCTTTCTCTCCGTAGACTTGCCTCTTGGCTGCTCCCCTGGATACAGTTAGAACACCAGGGGTGTTTTTCTCAACGTGCACCTGGGTGGTTTCCAACTCAGGGTGCTGGGAACATTCTAGAACATGTCAGCACGTGAAGTCATGCTGCGGTAGCCCCAGGTGCACTAGGATGCAGATGGATGTTAGCTGTGGCCTGTAGCACATGTTCTGGAACCTTCTCCTGATGTCATGGTGGGTAGCTGCAGTAGGACAGGAAGGAGGTGCGGAGGGCTGCCTGGTGTCCAGGAATGGATCACCGGGATGGTGTTACCCCCCAGCTGGCATTCTGCATATTGATCTGTTGTTTAGGGGGGTGGAGGGTCCACGGTGGTACAGGACCCACCAGTCCTTGTGGGGTGTCTGCCCGCCTCACTGCGCCCCTTGGCCTGAGTCACCACTCCACAGTGACCTCTTCCCTCCCGGCAGTGGCGTTGGGCCTTGTTTACACCCAGATGGTGGGGCTGGGCGCGCCCGAAGTGCAGACTGCGGGTCTGTAAGCTGTAAGCGGGGCCTCTCTCACCGCTGAGATAGCGATCGGCTTCCTCCTTTGAAGAGCAGCGGGAGGGCGCGGGGCGGGGCCTCACTGCTGGAGACGCCCAGGTTGCTGAGGGCACGTGCAGAGGTCCTGGGGCCAACGGCGGGGGAGGGGGGAGGGGCCTGCAGCCGGTGACGTCCCGAGACGCTGATTGGACGAGCACGAGGGGGCGAGGCCTTGTGGCCCGGTTGTAGAACTGGAGTGGAGGATACTGGGGCAGGGCAGACCCCTGAGAGATGTCGCTCCCATTGGGCGGGCTTCTGAGGCGGGGGGGGAGGGGGGGAGCTAGCCAAAGCTACTGTTCCCACGCCCAGTCCTGAGATTCATTGAGGGCTTTTAGTGGGTTTTGTTTTGTTTAGTTCATAATTAATATTACTTTGCAAGGAGTCAGCCACTCCCAGCAGTGCTCCGCGACTGTTCCTGGCTTTGCACTTAGGAGGGACACCCCCCCTCCTCCAGCGGTCCTCGGGTATCCTACGCAGTGTGGGGGTCTGCTGTACGCTGTGTACTCCCTCCTGCCCTGTTTGCTCATGTCTGTTTTTGTTTCTGGGGGGTCCTCCTAGGCAGTTGTCAGGAGATGGAGGTTCTCAGCTAACCAGGCGTCAGCTCAGTGCAGGGGCCCAGGGATGTGGTGCAGGGCTACCCAGGGTCACCTCATGGTGATGGGGGACCGCGTGCCAGGTATGCTCTTTACCTTCCGCCGTGTCTCTGGCCCCTGCATGGGTGGTTTTACAAACAGAGCACGCCAGCTTTGCCTGGTTGTCCTTTGCGTGCGACCTCAGACTTGACGCTTAGCTGCAGTGTGTTGAATCCAGCTACTGTCTGTGCAGCCGTCATGGAGCGAGTGAGAGAGAGAACGCATTTCCTTGCCCCCCGCAGGTCCCCTCGCGGCCCTTTCTACTTGCTGTTTCCCTCCTCCTGCCCCCTCACTCCCACGCTTCCGTGCTGCACAGCCCTTTTCCCTCAGTTGCACTTGGCCGTGAACCTCGCAGCCAGGGCTCTCGCATCTGGCAGCCTCAGCTGGTGCTGAAGGGCGGCTGCTGTCAGCCCCACGGCTGGGAGCTGGGTAGTCCTTGCTGTTTGTTTATTATTTGTTTCACAGCCGACGGGCGCCTGGACTGCTCCCAGGTCAGGGCTTTTATGGATGCCTAGAACATTTTTATGGAGATATTTCTGCAGGCAGACCTTCTAGTCCTCTTAAATATGCAGTTGTCAGGAGATGGGGAGGCACTAGAGTGCTGTTGCCGGGTCAGAGAATAAATGTGTGTTTGGCTTGGGTTAATCCTGGCGTTCTACTTTCTTCTGGAATGAGATGTCTGCTCAAAGGCCATTCCAGCTCAGTGTGGCCAAGCTGCTGGGTCAGTAGACGTCTCCAGTTCTCTTAGACGGTTCCCCTCAGCTTTCCAGAATGGCTGCCACAGCACCAGCCATCACCCCCAATCTTCACAACCATCTTTCAGGCAAGGAGAAGCCAGGTCAGTTACCTTCCTGGTGGTGTTAGGCTCTCTTCACCATCACTCTTGGGCGGGAACGTGGCTGTGGGGCACTGACGTGCATACTGTCCAGCAAGCAGGGCAGGAGCGTTGCTGGGCTCTGGGCAGCACTGTGGCCTCTCAAGCCACGGAGAGGCTGTGCAACTGGCATCCCAGCAAGAGCCCCGGAAGGGAAATGAAGGGACAGACTCGCGGGTGGGGGGGAGGGGGGCAGTTCTAAAAGGTCATTGCCCCTTCAGGCCCTACCCATACCTACCAGTTCAGAACCTTTTGTTTATTATTTGCCTGTGGGGGGTGGGGGTGTGCTGCCCGGGCCTGCAGTGTTGGGGAAGGACCAGGCCACTGCAGTGGTGCTTGGGGGCCTCCAGGGCTGGGGACCATGTGGTGGCGGGGATCACACTGGGTGTGGGCATGTGCAAGGCTGCCTGACACCATCCCATCCGGCCCCAGAAACAAGGTCTTTTATTGATATGCTTTGTTTTCTTTGGAGGCACACTCCCGGCAGGGCCTGGGGGCTACTGGGGCAGGGGGCGCAGGGAGTCGCTCCCAACGGTGATCCGGAGCCTTACAGGGCTGGGGAGTGAATGAAGTTGCACGGAGTCCATGGAGCAGCATCTCCGCCTAAAGCCGCCTTGGGGAAGCCTCTGGGTAGCTTGGTTATGGGCGGCAGCACTTGTGAGCGAGGTTCAGAGCGGGCCCTGCGAGGCCTCTCCTGGCTCTGTCTGGAAGTTTCCTCCTTGGCCTGGGGCGGCAGGAGACCCGCATCAGGTCAGCCGCATCCTCTCTCCCACCCCATGCTCACTGCAGCCCTTCTCTGGACTTAAAAAAAAAAAACAACAAAAAAACGACCGTTCTCCCAAACACTCCAGGTGGTACAGCCACGCATTCGGGAGACTCTAGGTTCGGACCCGGGGAAGAAAAAACCCAAACCTTTTGAGATGCTCAGTTTTCTCCACAAGCTTGTAGCTCTGTAACTGCATTTCGAAGAACAGCAAAAGGCCAAGAAGGGACAGAGGGAAAAGGCACAAATGAGGCTCTTAGGAGCCAGCCGCAAGTTTCTTGCCAAGCTGTTAGAGTTTTTCTAGTGCCTGCTTTTATGTCGTTGAACGGGTTCCACGGCTGAGGCGCACTGAAGGTCACTGGAAGAAGATGGTGGAGAGCCTGATTGCCCTTATATTGCTCTTTCTTGTCCCGGGAAAGGGTGTGGCAGTAGGGAGAGGGGGAGGGGAACTAGCCGCTCTTCTCTGCCTTTGGTTCTGGCTCTGAAGTAGGCGCCTCAGGCCGCTGGCCACACCCGAGGCCGCTCCTCCTGGTCTTTGCAGAAACGGCCCTGAAAGGTACTCTGGAGCCCGGGCTGGATTGGAGGCCTCAGGACTTGGACCCCTTCACTGGTCTCCCTTGTGTAGTGAACAACCTGGGCAGCTGTCCTGGGCCCTTTGCGTCCACAGCCCAGGATCACTGGTGCTCACATTTTTCTTACAGAGTTACATGTTGTGTTAATTTCTTGCCGCTGCTGTATAAGGCCACACAGCAAATAACAGAAGATAAATGTCTTTATTTATATTTGGGGGGGCGGGGGTTGTGTGTTTACTGTGGACCCCACCCACCCCACCTCCGAGATGCTTCTCATTCTGCTCAGGGATTACTCCTGGTGGGGCTCGGTGGACCATGTGGGGTGCTGAGGGTCGAACCCGGGTTGGCTGCATCCCGCTGTCCTATCCCTCTGGCCCTCCTCTTTTTAAGATCAGGTGTCTAGAATCAAGAACCCAGCGGCCAGAGCTGCCTCCCTGGAGCTGCTCTGAGATTTGGCTGGGCACTGTGTCCCTAGTGGTGGCCAAGGCTCAGACCTGTCCTTGGACACATTACTTCTGCCCATTTAAAAGCTCATGGTGGGGCTGGAATGATAGTACAGAGGGTAGGGCATTTGCCTTGCATGTTTGATTCCCAGCATCCCATATAGTCCCCCGAGTACCGCCAGAAGTAATTCCTGAGTGCATGAGCCAGGAGTAACCCCTGTGTATCGCTGGGTGTGACCCAAAGGAAAAAAAAAGCTCATGGGGGAGCTCCACTGCAAACGGGACTGTCTGGGCCTGGTAGAACAGTAGGGAGGGCATTTGCCTTGCATGCAGCTGACCTTGGTTCAATCCCTGCCTGCATCCCATAGGGAGTGGTCACTAAATGCAGAGCCAATAATAATCCCTGAGCACTGATGGATTTGTCCCCAAAACAGAAAAGTTACCTCCAAAAATCAAATAATAAAATGAAGAACACGAGTTTTGAAAGAAAAGATGAGGGGCTGGAGCGATAGCACAGTGGGTAGGGTGTTTGCCTTGCACGCAGCCAACCTGGGTTCGAATCCCAGCATCCCATAGGGTCCCCTGAGCACCACCAGGAGTAATTCTTGAGTGCAGAGCCAGGAGTAACCCTTGTGCATCGCCGGGTGTGACCTAAAAAGAAAAAAAAAAGAAAGAAAGATGAAAAGTTACTTCCGGGGGCAGTGTAGCAGGAGGAACAGTCGCTTTGTGCCGATGGGTTCTTATATGTCAGGGTGGGTCTGCACCCACCACCAGGGTTTCGCCCTTGGCCCCGAGGACCCCGGAAGGGGCTGAGGGACCTAGCACACGGGCTCCAAGGAGACCCGAAGCCCGCCACAGCGCCCCCTCGTGGCTCACCACACAGCTGCCGCTGCTTTGCCGACCTCAACCCAGACCCACTTCCGGTGCGGAGCCCCAGGTTGTGGAGAAGGGGCTGGTGGTCCATATGAACCAGGTGGGAGCACGGCCTGGGAGTCACATGGCGTTGCTGTGTGGTCTCGTCCCTATGGGGGTCCTCCCAGTGGGAGGGGGTGGGTCAGGACTGGGTCTTTCATGCTGACTCAAAGTGCGGACAATCACTTCGCCCACTTGGGACCCCTTTCTATTTTTAAAAATTCATTTAGCATTTGGGCTTTCTCCATCAGTGTTCAGGGACTGCACCCCGTCCAGGCAGCCATGCAGCACTGGGGGTTCAAACCTGGGCCTGCTGTCTATAAAACATGCACTCTGCCCTCAGAGCATCCACCAGCCCTTTTTCACAGAATTTTTCAGGTGGTCCCTGGTATATCGCTAACACAGGAATCCAAATCAAACATTTATGGAGAGGAACTCATATAGAAATTTATCAGACGGGACCCCACATTCAGGTATGTGACCCCCAAATGGGGTTACAACCCACAGTTTTAAGGAGACTTAAGGGTCAGAGCGATGGTTCAGCAGGGAGAGTGTTTGCTTTGCATGCATCTGACCTGGGTTGAATCCTGGGCATCCCAGGCCTCCTTCCCCTGAGACCCACCAGGAGTGATCCCTGTGCTCAGAGTCTGAGTAAGCCCTGAGCACTGCAGGTTTGATCCCCCACTCCCCACCCCGCACACTCACCAATAAAAAACAAAACAGCTTACAAGACCCCAGGCTTCCAGAGGTTGGGGTTGGGATGGGGTGCAGCGGGGCGCATGGGGGCCAGTCTGGAGTCTGTGCTTCTGTCTCCAGCCCCAAGCTGTTCTGTGTGGCTGCTGGGCAGAGGAAAAGTGCCTCCAGTTCTCCTGCCACACAGCTCAGAGCCCCCACACCATCCTGTCTGCCACATTTTGTTGGCCCCAAACAGTCCAAGTTAAAAGGCTGGGAGTCTCGGGGCTGGAGCAATAGCACAGCGGGTAGGGCGTTTGCCTTGCACGTGTCTGACCCGGGTTCGATTCCCAGCATCCCATATGGTCCCCTAAGCACGGCCAGGGGTGGTTCATGAGTGCAGAGCCAGGAGTAACCCCTGTGCATCGCTAGGTGTGACACAAAAAGCAAAAAAAAAAAAAAAAGGCTGGGAGTCTTGAGGCCCGTGTCTCTGCTAGAGGTCACGTCTCTTGCTAGGGGGGCCGAGGTGGAGGCTCTCTGGCCTTCTTTGCAGTTGGCCTCAGTGACCTAATTTCCTGGTCCTCATCACTGGCCTGTTGGTGACCCTCCGAACGTGGTCTGGCCCCACGGAATGAGGAGAGAGCCCTGGACAGGGGCTACATAAATAAACTAGAAGAATAAGTTTATTCATGTCTGATTGTGCTGCAGATAATGGGAGAAACAAACAGTGGCTTCAGCTGAAAGAATTGCAAGGTGTAAGACTGGGGAGGAAGCAGTCACAGCCTCGGCCTGTCTTCTCTCAGCTGTCCACTGGCAGGTATGCTTACCTGCCACAGGATGTTTGTCTCCTCATGGCAGAGTGGCTGCCACGGCGCCGGTCATTTCAGCTCCATTCAAAGCTGGAAGCAGGGAGCCAGGAATTTCTCTCTAGAGAAGCTCTGTCTTTAACCCTATTTTCCAGACTTCCCTGGAAGTCTCACTGAGCAGAATCCAAAACTGTAAACTTTGGCTTTTGAGAACTCTGGCTATCCCTACTGCCAGGAGGCTGAGGCAAGGGGACAGGAGGCTGCTGCCTCGGCCCAGTCCTTTGTCTGCCGTGCCAGGGAGCAGGGCTGGATTGTTGAGCCCCAGGCCTCCGACAAGCAAGGCTACACCACATCCTAGTCTCTGCGGCATCCTTTCAAAGCTGCTGGGCTCCAGCCCACGATGTGACTCTGCTCCTGTTCAGATCCCCGCACTTGGACCCGCAGTGTCACACGCTGATGTTCATGCTGCCCTCGAGGCTGCCTCCATCCCTTTGACTCCGTCCCTTCAGCTTAAAAAGATAGTCCCCACTCCCAGCCCGCTAGTCGGGTGGCTCCCTCAGAGCTGCACCCCTGCGTTTGCAAAGGGCTGGCTCTGTGCCACTCTGTCCTCGTGGCCTTTGGCGAGCGTCGCCCACAGACTGGGCACTGAATAGCGCTGCGGGCAGGCGGGGGTATGGGGAGCACGGGCCACCACCATGGAAGCTGTCAGCCCTTCGCTCACAGACCCCCAGAGGGGACCCCGGGCTCAGCCGGGGTCAGTCACGGGCACTGACGCGCCTTCACGGGCCTGTGCCCCTGGATATGTGGGCGCTGTGTCATTGTCCCTCCTGGCCCCTCCCTCGGGCTGGCTGCCAGCCTGCCAGCCCGCCAGCCCGCCAGCCCTGGCCCTCTGGCTTTTTATAGCTTTCGGGCAGGGATGGGCGGGATGAGTTTCTGCCCCTCCGTTCCCTAGGCGGTGTCTCCCTCCTCCCTGAGCCTCTGGGGGTCATCAGCTCATGGCTCGACCCCCCTTTCCCCGCCAGTGACCCAGGGCCGGGGGGCTCATCTGAGCCTCTGTGGGCCGAGCTGTGACAGGCGAACCCAGAGCTCAGGGTCTGTGGCCAGACTCTGTGCACCCCTGTGGCGGGCACCCCTGTGGCCGGGCCCTGCGTGCTCATGCAGCGGCGCAGTGAGCGTGGGCAGTAGGCCATGTGGGAGGACGCCAGGGCCCTGGGGTCTGCGGCACCCGTGGATTCCTCAGGGCCGTGTTCAGTTGTCTTATCTCCCCTCTGAGGAAGGGCTGGCGCGATGGCCCCCTTGGGCTTTCCCCCATGCTGGCCTGTCCACGGGCAGCTTGACTAACGGCCATTTCCCCGTGGCTCCTGGGCATGCGCACACCCGCTCCCTCTTCTCTGCAGACAGTCCTTTTTCCCACTACAGTTCCCACACAGGCAGTCCCTGCCCTTGCGTGGGGGTGGCAGGCAAAGGCCACAAGGGCTTCTGCAGGTGGAGATGAAGGTGTCCGGGATGGCTCAGTGGTGAGCACATGCCTCGCAAGCACTGGGCTGTGAGTTTGATCCCCAGGACCACCCACGTGCCAATTATGATCCCAGTGGCACAGCCTTATGGTGGCCCCAGTTTTCAGCAGAAATTAGAGGAGTGTCTGGGTGTGTGCTGAGGGACAGTGGAGGGGTGGCCAGCCTCCACTCCGGGCCCTGCCGAGCAACTGCAGCCTGTGTTGGGCCGCAGGAAGGGCTGTAACAAGTGAGCTCCATGCCGCAGGCGTGTGGTCCCAGACTCCGGGCTTGCAACCCCACAGCCCTTGAGATCCGCCTTCTGGTGCCAGAGGGGCAGCCTCGGGCGTTTTTTGTCACCTGCTGAGTGTTTGCATTTTTTTTGTGCCCTGGGTCATGTCCCCAAGCAATGGAGGCACTGAAGCAGCATCTTGGAGGTGTGAGGCGCTGAGAGATGAGATTCTTGATGGCTGGACGAAGGTCCCCGATCCAGGCCCCACGTCAGGGTGGCTGAGTTGCAGAGCCACTCCTGCCCAAGTGTCAGTGGCAGAGTCACCTGTGCACACTGCCATGTGCTGCAGTGGGGGAGTGCCAGGGGGCTGTGTGTTGGTATGTATGTGTGTATGTGTTGGTATGTGCATGCATGTATTGGTGTGTGTGTGCGTGAGGGTATATGTGTGTTGGTATGTTTGCACATGATGGTATGTGTGTATGTGCATGTGAGGGTATGTATGTGTGCATGTACCTGTGCATGAGGGTATGTGTATGGGTATATGTGTGTATATTTGTGTGAATGTGAGGGTTTATGTTTGTATCTCTGTGTACATGTGAGGGTGTGTGTTGATGTGTGTGTATACGTGTGTATCTGCAGGTGAGGGGGATGTGTATTGATGTGTGTATGTGTGTGTGCATATATCTGTGCATGTGAGGGTATGTGTGTGTTGATGGGATGTATCTGTGTGTGCAACCTGTCAGACATGACAGCTCATGGGAGCTCGTGTCCTTAAACTCACTGCTGCTCCCTCTCCCACTCTTTTTTTCCTTATGGGGAGCGCACCCCCAGCGGTGCTCAGGGGTTGCTTCTGGCAGAGCTGGGGGCCTGTGTGTGGTGCTGGGGGCGGAGCGGGAAGAGAAGCGCCTTCCTGGGTGGGTCGTGAGTCCGATTCCAGCAGGAGCTACACGGCCTCCCGTCTCCCCTCCTCACCCCGTTCTCCTTTTCTCTGCAGCTGGCTCTCGAAAGCACCCTCCCCCCGTCCCCAGCCGGGGGCCCCATGTAAACCTGGAGTGGACGCCCCCCTCCTTCCCTTCATGATCCGTTCGTAGCTCAGGTAAACAGGCCGAGACCCCCCCACTTGTCCAAGGACATTCCCTGGTCATCGGAGCCCCCTACCCCTGCTTTCTCCCTGCTGGACCTGCTCCCTGGGCTGGTGAGGGCTGGTGTGGGGATGGGGGGCTGTAGACTGCAAGAGGGAGGGGTGGGGGCCGGCTGCAAGCATTTGGGAGACAGTCCCCGCATTGAGACTGGAGGGTCTAAGCCAGACTCCCCCACAGTGCTCCTTCAGAGAGCCTCTGGGCGCCTAGGGACACGGGAAGCAGGGCTGGGGGGGATCACTGTGGGTGCTGAGAATGCCCTCGGTGCTGACCGTTGACCGAGGTCATGTTAGTTTGCGGTAAGATGCCCTCAGGGAGGTTTACTGACCCCCCAAAAAAAGACAGGTCGGGGTCAGGGTCAGGGCAGGCAGCAGTTGTTTGACGGTGAGCTGCCCCATCCTTGTCTCCGGCCTGCCTGCCTGCCTGCCGGCCTCCCCGGCCTCCCTCCTGCCCCCCTTCCTTCCCCGGGAGCCTCCAGAACCCGGGTGCAGCCACCCTGCCCACTGTGTCCTTCGCACCCAGCTCCTACCCACTGCTCCTGGCCGGGGCTGCTGGGCAGCCTGAGCTCGGCTGTGAGAGCTCCCTGGGCCCGTCCTTCATCTGAGGGGCCGCCTCGGGGTGCCACGCGCATTCAGGGCATCTGCACACCGCCTCCATGTGGCGGGGAATCACAGCCGCGACGTCCACAGGCATGACCCAGCTGGGAGGGGTGCAGAGGCCCCCTGGCTGGTCAGGGGTCGGGGAGTGGCCCTGGGAACTGTGGGCGGGGTGGGCAGGGCGGCCTCCCGCAGACTGACCGTGTCCCCTTACCCCCCGCCGGCCGCCCAGTGGCGATGGATGATGAGGACGGGAGATGCTTACTAGACGTGATCTGGTGAGTGACCAGCACCCCCCACCCCCTGCCCCACCCCTCTCCCCAGCCTGGCCTGGCCATGCCCCTGCCCCGGCCCCACCTGAGCCAAGTGCTGCCCCCCTCCCTCACCCATTCAGTATTTGTCCCCCATTCTCTCTTCCAGTGACCCCCAGGCCCTCAATGACTTCTTACATGGATCCGAGAAGGTGAGTGCTGGGGGCTGCACGGGCATCTCCAGGTGGGGGGCTGCGACCACGGCACCATGCAGGTCCATGAGAAGAGCCAGGGCAGGGGAGTCCACCCCCAGCACCAGAGCAGAGAGGAAGGTGGTTTGAGAGACAGTGATTGGGGTGTAGTGGGGGGCGGCTCTGTGGGGCAGCCCGGTGGCCTGCGGGTCAGTCAGGATGAGCGGGCGGGGCCAGCCAAAAGGCTCACTTGGCCTGGTGGGGGTGCCTGGCCGGCAGGAGCCGCAGCATTGTGGGGGCGGCAGATGGGGGAGAAGATGGGAGGGCTGGATTCAGGGGGACCTGGGTGGGGGTCGTGATCCCCTCCCACCCTCGGTGACGCAGCGCCGCAGATCTGGGGGTCTTGGACTGGTCCTGCCCCACGTGTCCAGGCCACAGGCTCCATGAAGGCCTGTCTGGTCCCCTGGCCGCAGGTCCCCGTGAGGACTGTTGGGGTGGGGACGCGGCCCCCATGGGTAGTCCCTTCAGGGCTGCTGGTCTGTGCTGGGCACAGGGCGGCCAGAGTCCCAGCATCGAGGTATGGGATGGTGTCCCCTGGCCCCCTGGCTCTGGGCCTGGGCGCTGGATGTTTGCAGGGAAAGGGGTTTGGGAGCAGATCGGGGAAGTCAAGGCTGGGCTGTGAACATCCCCATGGGGAGTTGAGAAGGGCGCCTGGCGGGAGAGGGAACTCAGGGGGCCTCCGCATGGCCAGCATTTGATCACTGGGTGCCCAGGAATGAGCCTTGGCTGCAGGCCAGACCATGATGCTGGCCGGGAGGGAGCAGGCATGCTGACTGCTGGCTGGAGGTGCCCGGGGCACATCCTGTGGGGTCCAGCTGGGTCCTGAGGCTGAGGCAGGTGTGGGTGCGGCTGTGGGCATCACGGGGGCATTGGGGCGTCCCATGTGCCACCGTGCTGTCCTCTGGGGGAAGTTGCCTGACACCCCTCTCCCGCCGCCCCACCTCATCTTTGCTTTTTGCCCCCTGAGCAGGTCTTTGGCCCGAGCGTGGCCTGCCTGGCTGACCTTTGACCGGGGTGGGGGGGTCTCGTTGCAGCTTGATGGTGATGACCTCCTGGATAACCCCGGGGAGCCCCAAAGTGCCTTCTATGAAGGTCCTGGGGTAAGTGCCCGTGGCGCCTGGCATGCCCCAGGCTGCCCGTGCCAGGACACCCCTGCAGGATAGGGCCGCTGGGGGCTCAGAGGACCACAGTGTCTGGGGGGGGGAACTGGTGCCTGGAGGCAGGCACCAGCTCTGGGGGTTGCTTGGGGACCGTTGGGCGGTGGGGGGGAGTATCTGGCGTCCTGCTGGCCCAGCCGTGGTGGGGGACAGTCCCAGGAGAGGAGCTTACTGCTTGGCTCAGCCTCGCCTGGCAGTGGGGGTGGGTGGGGGCCAGGGGACGACTCCCCTCCTGCCCTGGGCCAGGTTTGGTCGTCACCTCATTCCCACACTCCAGAGACACCCCAGCACCTTCTCTGATCACAGGTGCCATGGCTGTGGGCCCCAGCTGGCCGTCATGCCGCTGTGGGGACGGGTGGGGAAGGCCAATCACTGTGTGCCCATCATGAGCCTTTTGGGGCATTCTCTGGCTCTCAGTTCAGTGCCAGGCCTGAGGGTCACCAGATCACCAGTTCTTCCCCTCATGGGGCTCAGGGACCACAAGGTACCGGCGCTTAGACCAGGTCGGGTGTGTGCCAGGCCTGTGCCGTCTCCCAGCCTGTCATGAGTCTTAGCCAAGCTGCCATGTTATTTAGTTGTTGTTCTGAGGGCCACACAGCCGTGCTCAGGGGTCACTACTGACTCTGCTCAGGCGTCACTCCTGGTGGGGCACAGACCATCTGGGGTGCTGGCCAGTGCCCTGCCTGCTCTCCTGTTTTTCCAGTCCATCTGTCATTTATTGTTCAAGTTTCACTCATATTTGGGGATCTGGGTGCACTTCCGGGTTGCAGCGCCCGTTGCTTCCTGGGGTTGAGCCTCAGGCCTCACTTACGGGAGATCCGCACTGGCTGAGCTCCTTGCCCAGCACAGAGACTCACTGATGTGATGTCGATGTTGGTGTCGGTGCGGTATGGATCAGTTGCCAGGTTCCCCGATCAGGGCTCCGTCCCTCTCTGAGGACCCATGGAGGATGTGCTAGAACTTACCAGCGCCACTCACGACACCCCAACAAGGTTTTCTCTCTCCAGAGTCCCCCTGCAGCGCCCCTTGTCCCAGCAGCTCCCAGCTGGCTTCCAGCACTGGCCCTTCAGGACCACACAACAGGGCAGAGGGTGGGTGGGAGTGTCCCCTTGTCCCTGGGCACAGCTAGAGAGCCCCAAAAAGCACCTGCCAGCTGGGCCAGGATGTGGCTCCGTGGCAGAGCCTGTCCATGCCCTGGATCTGCGCCCGCAGTCCTGAGTGTCATCTCCCGGAGCGGGTCCCAGCAGGAAGCTGCGTCCCCCGTGTGACCGCCAGCTCCCAGGCCTGCTGGCACCAGTCACTTGTCTGGCACCTTGGGGCCAGGCGTGTTTCAGACCCGGAGATTCTGCCAAGGGGACGCAAGCTGCTTGTGTGCTACAGGAAGAGTGTTCCAGAAAGTTCTGAAAGGCACAAGTGTGCTTCTCCTCAGGGGTACCCCCATCCCTTCTGGTCAGGGTTCACCCAAAGAGTTAAGAACTTGCGCGGCTGTTGGGGGCTGCTGGATCTGGGGTGGGAGATCATGGTGCCTGTCGTGTGGCTGGAAGCCAGGCCCAGCAGTGTTCAGGGCTCAGGGGCTCCTGACATGTTGCTGCAGTGACTGGGGAGCTCCGGGGCACAAACCCAAGCCTCCCGCACGCCAGGCTGTGCCCCGCCTGGGAGGGGAGCATCTCCCTGTCTGCCTCTGGCCTCTTGAATTTGGAAACTTCCTCAGCAAAGTTCTCAGAGTCTGTGAAGCTATGTGAGCCGGTGTCCACGCTGCCCAACCCCCATGTGCAGCGGGGGACCACGGGGCCAAAGACGCCAGCTGGTGGCTGGGCCAGGGTCAGAGCCCAGTCAGTGCCCACTGCCTCATCCTGCTGACCTCTGCCCTTTCCTCTCCCCCCCCCCACCTCACCCTCATCCCATAGCTCCACGTCCAAGAAGCTTCTGGCAACCATCTGAACCCAGAGCCCAGCCAGCCAGCGCCCAGCGTGGACCTCGACTTCCTGGAAGATGACATCCTGGGCTCGCCGGCGGCGGGGGGCGCCGGGGGCGCCGGGGCGGCTGAGCAGCCATGCGACATTCTACAGCAGAGCCTGCAAGAGGCCAACATCACCGAACAGACGCTGGAGGCCGAGGCCGAGCTGGACCTGGGCCCCTTCCAGCTGCCCGCCCTGCAGCCCGCAGACGCTGGCACCGGGGCAGCAGGTGCCGGAGGGGCGGCCCCTGTGGCCACGGGGCCCCAGGCCCTCTTCCCGGGCAGCGCCGACCTGCTGGGGCTGCAGGCGCCCCCCACCGTGCTGGCCCACCAGGCGCTGGTGCCGCCGGCGGACGTGGTGAACAAGGCTCTGAGCGTGCAGCCCTTCCTGCAGCCCATGGGCCTGGGCAATGTGACGCTGCAACCCATCCCCGGGCTCCAGGGCCTGCCCAACGGCAGCCCCGGGGGCACGGCGGCCGCCACGCTGGGCCTGGCGCCCATCCAGGTGGTGGGCCAGCCGGTCATGGCCCTCAACCCGCCCGCCTCGCAGCTCCTGGCCAAGCAGGTGCCCGTCAGCGGCTACCTGGCCTCGGCGGCCGGTCCCTCGGAGCCGGTGACGCTGGCCTCGGCCGGTGTCTCCCCGCAGGGAGCTGGCCTGGTCATTCAGAAGAGCCTGCCAGCTGCCGTGGCCACCACTCTCAACGGGAACTCTGTGTTCGCGGGGGCGGCAGCCGCAGCCACGGCAGCAGCCAGTGGTGCGCCCTCGGGACAGCCGCTGGCAGTGGCCCCCGGCCTTGGAACGTCGCCGCTGGTGCCTGCACCCAACGTGATCCTGCATCGTACACCCACGCCCATCCAGCCCAAGCCCGCCGGGGTGCTGTCCTCCAAGCTCTACCAGCTGACCCCCAAGCCCTTTGCCCCCGCGGGCGCCACGCTCACTATCCAGGGTGACACCGGGGCTCTGCCGCCACAGCCCAAGGCCCCCCAGAACCTGACTTTCATGGCGGCGGGCAAGGCGGGCCAGAACGTGGTGCTGTCGGGCTTCCCCGCGCCCGCCCATGTCTTCAAGCAGCCGCCAGCCAGCACCCCTGGGGCTGCCCCCCCGCAGCCCCCCGGTGCCCTGAGCAAGCCCATGAGTGTCCACCTGCTCAACCAGGGTAGCAGCATTGTCATCCCGGCCCAGCACGTGCTGCCCGGCCAGAACCAGTTCCTGTTGCCCGGCGCCTCGGCCGTGCAGCTGCCCCAGCCGCTCTCGGCCCTGCCGGCCAACGTCGGGGGCCAGATCCTGGCGGCCGCAGCGCCCCACGCCGGTGGGCAGATCATCGCCAACCCCATCCTCACCAACCAGAACCTGGCGGGCCCCCTGAGCCTGGGCCCCGTGCTGGCGCCCCACTCAGGCCCGCACAGCGCGGCCCACATCCTCTCGGCCGCCCCCATCCAGGTGGGCCAGCCTGCCCTCTTCCAGATGCCCGTGTCCCTGGCCGCTGGCAGCCTGCCCACCCAGAGCCAGCCGGCCCCCGCTGGCCCCGCCGCCACCACTGTGCTCCAGGGGGTCACCCTGCCCCCCAGCGCTGTGGCCATGCTCAACACCCCCGACGGGCTGGTGCCACCGGCCAGTGCCGCTGCCTCCGGGGAGGCCACGCCAGTCCTGGCAGTGCAGGCGGCGCCCCCAGCGGTCAGCACGCCGCTGCCTCTGGGCCTCCAGCCGCAGGCCCCGCCACCCTCGCAGGCCCCTGCCCCGCCTCAGGCCTCCACCCCGCAGCCCAGCCCGGGCCTGGCAGCCAGCCCAGAGAAGATCGTCCTGGGGCAGCCGCCAGCCGGAGCCCCCGCAACAGCTGTCCTCACTCAGGAGCCCCTGCAGATGTTCCTGCCCCAGGTACCCGGGCACGGGGAGAGGGCGTGGGGTGGAGGGGGCAGGACAGCCCGGGGCTGGTGGGTTTGGGGCAGGAGCCCAAGGGTGGACAGACAGGAGAGGACTGCCTCGCTGGAGTGGTGCCACGAGGAATGGGGTCTGTGCAGGCAGGGGGCAGGCATGGACAGACAGTGGACAGGGACGCTCCGGAGCCTGAACCCAGGGGCTCTGGCCTCTGCACCAGTATCAGGGGGTACCCCCAGCCAGGACCTATTTTACCCTTCTGTACAGCTGGAGTGAGGGAGGAAAGGAAGGAGCAGAGGGAGTGAGGGGGGGTTGGGAACTGGGGGGTGGGCATTGGGGAGTCAGGAGATGGGAATCGGGGTGTTGGGCATTGGGGAGAGTTGGGGGTGGGAATTGGGGGGTGATGGGCATTGGAGAGGGTCGGGGGGTGGGAATGGGGGGTGGTGGGCATTGCGGGGAGTCAGGGGGTGGAAATTGGGGAGTGATGGGCATTGGCGGGGTCGGGGTAGGAATCGGGGGTGGTGGGCATTGGGGGGAGTTGGGGGTGGGCATTGGAGGGACTTGGGTGGGAATCGGGGGATGGTGGGCATTGGGGGGAATTGGGGGATGGTGGGCATTGGGGAGAGTCGGGGGTGGGAGTGCGAGGCTGGGAGTTGGGGAGGCTGGCAGGAGTCAAGGGTGGGAGTGGGGGGAGTCAGCAGGGGCGGGGGGCGGGAATCGAGGGGCCGTCTGACCCCAGCACGGCCTCCCTGTTGCAGGAGAGGAGCCAGCAGCCCCTCTCCAAAGAGGGCCCCCACCTCTCCGTGCCCGCCTCGGTCATAGTCAGCGCCCCACCTCCCTCACAAGACCCAGCCCCGAGCACCCCCGCCACCACAGGAGCCGGCCCGGGCCCGCAGGCCCCCGACAGCCAGGCTGCCCCGGCATCGGGCCCCCAGGTAGAGCCGCTGCAGCCGCTGCCCGCACAGCCCCGCGCCCGCCCCGCTCTGGCTGCCCTCCCGCCTCGCTGCCTTGCTGGTTTGGGAATGGGCCCCCGTGCGCTCCCGGGGGGGCTCTCCCGACTGCCTGGGGTGCTGGAGGTCCCGGTACTCCGGGCGGGGAGTGGACGGTGTCCGTGTCTGTCACTGTCGTGTGGCAGAGCCCCCGTGCCGCTCTCAGAGCACTTCCTGCATCTTCTCCCTCGTGGGCATGAACAAGACCAGTGGGGGCCTCTCCGCCTCCTGCTGTTGCAGGCTCCCCGGTGTCCTCCTCTCTTGTAAACCCCTCCCGACTCCCGTCTCTGCTCAGCCAGCCGCGTCTGGCTCTCGTGCGCACGGGCTGCGTCCCGCGTCCTTCCCCTTCAGTGGGGGGGGGGGAGCTGGTGTGGTCGCCCCAGGTTTCCCAGGAGGCGATGCGTGTCCAGGGCATGCCTGTGCTCAGGTGTGACGGATCCATTGATTCTTGCTACTTAGCATTTCTGTCACTGTGGTCTCTGGGCTCTTGTGACCCCTGCCTCCACCCCTGCTCTGCTCCTTTGCAGGTGGTCTGGCGGTGGGGGGCGGGGGGGGTTTGTGGAATGGCTGGGTTAGCCCGAGGCTGTCCGCAGCCACAGATGCTTGGGGTGCATTTGTCCTCAGCCTTGGTGGCCCTCATGGGGGAGGCGTGAAAGCGTCTTCCCCTTATTTCTTTGTGGGTTTTTTTGTTGTTGTTCGTTGTTTTTGCTTTTTGAGTCACATGGCGATGCTCAGGAATTACTCCTGGCAGCGCTCATGGGACTATGTGAGATGCCGGGGATTGAACCCAGGTCAGGTGCATGCAAGGCAAATGCCCTTCCCACTAGACTAGCACTCTGGCCCTTGTGTTTTCATTTGCGCTGTTTGACCAGCACGTGTTCTGCGGATTTTCCCCCGCGTGAGCACTTGTCTGCCGTGCTCCCGCCTGTCTGCTCCCCTCCTTTACCATCTGAGTTCCCGGCTGCTTTCTTGTCTCTGCATATTCCGGGACCCAGCCTTTATCTGGGGGGGAGGGGGGCCACGATGTGGAGGGTGGGTGTCGTGTGCCTTTACGATCCAGGACCTGAGAGCTAGCATGGCAGGGAAGCTCCTTATCTTGCTTGGAGCCAGTCCCAGGTCTCGCCCTGGCCTTGTGGTATCCCTGAGTGCAGAGCTAGGAGTAAGCCCTGAGCACTGCTGGGTGTGGCCCCAAACCAAAAGAACCAGCGGAAGGACCAGGGAGATGGCTTAAATTAGGGCTGGGGCACGGGACGTGTGTCCAGGAGACCGTGGGTTCCAGCATCCCCCACCCCCCTCAGCACAGAGCCCCATGCACTGCCGGGTCTGTCCTCCCCCTCCAGAAATTGTCTTAGATTAAAATAAGTAAAAACAGCTTTGGGAGGGGCATCCGACTGCAAGTGGAGACCAGTGCCTCAGACATGCCGGACCCAGGCTTCCCCATTGAGCTCCACCCCTGCCAGTTCCTTCCAGGGCTCAGAGGAGCAGACGGATTAGTCGGTGCTGAACACAGGATCCGCGCATGCCCACTGTCCGATTCAGCAATTAGGGGCCAGCCTTGAGAGTCCAGGTGTTTCTGCCTGGAAACGGCCAGCAGTCAGGATGAGGAGAGGGGCTGCCTGGCCAGGGAGAGGCGAGGCAAAGCGGAGCCTAAAGAGTGGTGGCATTGGGAAAGGGCCAGGAACTGCCCTGTGTTGCTGGAGCCACATGTGCAAAGGCCCTGAGGCAGGAAAGTGCTGGCACTGATTGGCAGATAGGAAGATGGCTGAGGCACAGGCTAGGAGCCATGCACGGATAGGGCCTCAGTGGTGGGGAGAACTGAAGCTGGCTGTGGCATTTGCTGGTGACCCCCTCCCACCAGAGGGAGACACAATGGGGAAAGTCCAGCACTTAGCTGAGGAGGTGGCAGGTCTCAAGCCCAGCACTGCAGTGTCACACGCACGCACACAAATACACACATACCAGAGGTTGTGAGAGGCTGGTGGAGACACTCAGGGGCTAGATGGCAGTGGCGCCAAGACCAGGTGTCCTCTGGGCACCGGAGTGAATGGAAGGTACTGGGGACTGTTGGAAGCTTTGTCAGGTTCAGAGTCCCCAGATGGGGGGCAGGGAATGGTGTTAGGGTCCTAACGCCACAGGCGAGGACAGACTTATCTCTTGCACTTCATACGCATTTTTTTTCCTTGCAGTTTGGTTTTCGGTGGTCCTTATCCAGCTGTGTTCAGGGTCACTCCTTGGTGGGGCTTCAGGACCCGGTGGGGTGCCAGGGGTTGAACCCAGGTTGGCTGTGTGCAAGGCGAGTGCCCTCCCTGCTGTATGATTGCTCCGGCCCCTTTTATTTTTCACTTTTTGGTGGGGCCACACTAGTGATTCTTCAGCAGCCATGTGACAGCCCCGGGATGTGGCCAGGGGCTGTGATGCCGTCAGGACCCGCGCTGCCGGGATATGCAGGGCCACCCCAGAGGCGCCCCTGCCATGGGACCATGAATTGAATCCAGGTCAGGCACAGCCTGGTATTCTGCCCACTGTCCCATGGCCCCTCACGTGACTGCTTTTGTTTAAATGTCATATGAGGCAAGTGGCATGATGGCCCCTTGTAGATGAGGGGAGGGGACAGAGTTATCATTTCTTTGGGTTTTTTTGTTTGGTTTGGGGTGACACTCGGTGGTTCCCTGGGGTTACTCCTGGCTCTGTGCTCAGGGATCACTCCTGGTGATGCTCAGGGGACCATGTGGGATGCCGGGGATCGACCCTGGGTCAGCCACGTGCAAGGCAGATGCCCTCCCCGCTGTGCTATCACTCCGGCCCCCAGAGGTAATTTCAGCAGTTGACCCGAGCTTCTGCAGCTAGCAGGGCTGGCTGCCCTGCCCACCGTGTCTTTCTGAGCGAATTCACCCTCACCACCCTCAGTGGTGGCGGTCACTTCCCGGAGCCCTCATGGCCAGATCAGGGCCACCGTGCACTTGGCGGTTTGCCTGACTACTGTTCAATTATTTTTTCTCTGGAAAAGCCACAAGTGGTAGCCAAACAAACCCTTCACCACACCCTCAGGAGGATTCCCAGGGACACTGTCCCCGTGGGACAGGCCACTGCTTCCTAGTGGCATGAGCAGGTGTGGATCTGTGACTGGGTTCCAGGCCCAGGCTGAGGCCAGGGAGCATCTGGTGAGACACCAGAAGCTCTTTTCTGTTTGGGGGCTGGGTCCAGCCCCTTGTTTCCCATTGGTTGTTGCTGGTTTTTTTTTGTTTTGTTTTTTTTGTTTTTTTGCTTTTTGGGTCACACCCGGCAATGCTCAGGGGTTACTCCTGGCTTTGCACTCAGGAATTAGTCCTGGCGGTGCTCAGGGGACAATATGGGATGCTGGGAATCGAACCCGGGTCAGCCGCATGCAAGGCTAACGTCCTGCCCGCTGTGCTATCACGCCAGCCCCTTGTGATTGCTCTTGACCTGTGAGTGATGGGGGATGAAGCACACATGTGAGCTGTGCTTGTTGCCCTCAGTTGGCATTCCCTGGAATGAGGTGGGTGGGAGGGCCCAAGAGAGATCTTCCCTGGGAAGGACCCTCTGATCTCTCCAGCGCTCTCCCTTTTTTCCTGGTTTGGGGGTCATACCCAGTGGTGCTCAGGGGTTACTCCTGGCTCTGTTCTCATGAATTACTTCTGGCAGGACTCAGGAAACCATATGGGATGCCGGGGATCGAACCTGGGTCAGCCACATGCAAGGCAAATGCCCTCCCCGCTGTTCTGTTGCTCCAGCCCATTCAGCCCCTTTCTGTTGGGGCCTCACCCAAGACCAGAGGGGAAGAGCCGTGGCACCAGGGAGCTGGCCACCATCAGTGGACACAGTGACAGTACGTTCCCTGGCAGACTTGGTATGAACAGTTTTTCCAGGACCTGCTGAGTCAGCTGCAGGCATCTGCCCTCACCCCTTACCTGGTGAATTTGGGTCCTTATTCAAACAAGACCTTATTTGGCCACCGTTCAGCAAAGCTGGCCCTGAGAGCGCGCTGTCACCCAGCCCAGGACACCTGCCTTAGCTGGAATTTTTTTTTTTTCCTTTGGGGCCAGGGCAGGCCCCCACACCCAGTGGTGCCCAGGGCTCACACCTCGCTGTGCTTTATAGACTGTCGTGCTGGGGGATGGAACCGGAGTCGGCCTCATGCAAGGCCGGTGCTTGGACCCCTGCACGGCTCCTCTGGCTCTCTGGAGCTCATCGTCCCTGACTGCTGGGACTAAGCTCAACCCAGCTTCTCAAACTGTAGGTCGTGACTGAATGGTCAACAGTGAAAGATTTCTGAAGGTTCAGTTAATTCAAAAATTAACTCAGGGTCACTCTTGGCACCGTGGCAGCCAAGTGGTTCTGACTGCAGGCCTGTGGTGTCTCCGATGGAAAGTTGTGAGTGGGCTGCTCTGGGGGTCCTGCAGGGGTCTCCTGCTGTCTGCTCGCTCCTCACCAAGCCCTGAGACATGGGTTTAGGGGACCAGGGGTGTTGTGAATCCCTTGGTATAGACTGAGGTGTGACTAGCTGCCCCCCCCCCATGAGCGTGTCCCACTCAGGCACACATGGTGACACGGGCTGAAGGTGCCTGCCCCACCCATCTGCATAGCTGCACCCCATGGGGGAAGCCAAGGCCCTCTCAACCGTCCTGAGGTGGAGGCTTTGGGGATGAGTGGAGGAGGCCAAGCAGTACTTGCAGGAATGGTGGCCAGGAGGAGGCTGTGGTGGATGGACAGTGGGTGGAGAAGAAAGAATGGGTGGAAGGAAGGAGAGGGTTGTGCCGAGAGATGGGGGATGGATGATCAAGGCCGGAGGGAGGGACAGGCACAGGGCCACTTGGTTTGGAACTGCCAGGAACTGCTCAGTTCCCGGCTGGGCAGGGATGCAGGAAGGGCCTGGGATGTGGAGAAGCCCCGAGCACATGGCAACTGTCAGCTGCCTCCTGGCCCAGCCACCGCTGGCCTGGAGCAAAGGGCGCAGCTCTGGAATAGGGCAGTTTGGGGGGCCTTGGGCAGCTGAGGTGGGAAATGGGCACTGACTGTGGCCACTGACCCTGGGGGTGGGGTCTGGCCACAGTGGCCGTCTCTGGGGTGGGGAGCACGTGTCCGCAGCTGAGACATCTAGGCGGCGTGGCGGGCGTGACCTCCGTTACACACATGAACACACGTCCTCACAGGCCAGGAGGAAGGCCCCTGCCCCTGTCCAGCCCTCCTTCCTGCCGTCCTGTCCCCACCCACCGGGCAGCTGCAGGCTCTGGGCTCCCGGCTTTGGCTTCGGCTTACCTGCACGGTCAGCGGTCACCGCGCAGACCGCTGGCCCCGCCCTGGCGCTGGCCCCGTCCCCTGCCTCCCCGCTGGGCAGCTGGCAGCACCCCGCACTTGCTTCCTTCCGCTACTGCTCCCCAAACCCCCGCGGGGCTCGCCATGTGGGAGCGCTGGGGATGTGGAGAAGGGGCAAGTGGGGGCGGGGGTTCCAGAAGGGAGGAGCTCTGCCGAAGCCCTTCCAGCACCAGTGGGTATGAACGGGGGTTCTGGAGGGCCGGTTCTGACCCTCCCCTCTGCCTCCCTCCTCACCCAGATTCCTGCAGCGGCTCCCCTGAAGGGCCCCGGCCCTGCCTCGTCCCCCTCACTACCTCACCAGGCCCCCCTGGGGGACAGCCCGCACCTGCCCTCCCCGCACCCGGCCCGACCCCCTTCTAGGCCCCCCTCCCGCCCACACTCCCGACCCCCCTCCCAGCCCCAGACCTTGTCCCGCCCGCCCTCAGAGCCCACCCTGCACCCGTGCCCCCCACCCCAGACCCCCGCCCCCCTGCCTGGCATCTTTGTCATCCAGAACCAGCTGGGTGTCCCCCCACCTGCTGGCCCCCCAGCCCCCACTGCCCCTGGCCCACCCCAGCCCCCTCTGCGCCCCTCGTCCCAGCCCCCGGAGGGGCCCCTGCCCGCAGCCCCCCACCTCCCTTCAGCCTCCACCTCCTCTGCCATGCCTGCCACCTCCTCCGAGACACCCACCAGGCTGTCAGCCCCAACAACGGCCGACTTCCAGCTCCAGTTCCCAGCCAGTCAGGGACCCCACAAGTCCCCCACGCCCCCTCCCACCCTCCACCTGGTCCCCGAGCCCACAGCACCCCCACCGCCACCTCCTCGGAGCTTCCAGATGGTGACACCCCCCTTCGCCGCGCTGCCCCAGCCCAAGGGTCTTCTGGAAAGGTTTCACCAGGTAACTAGCCCCCCCGCCCCCTTTCAGTCCCTGCCTCCCTCCCCGCCCCCACATCTGCCCCACCTCTCAACCACCTGTCCCCCCACCTCAGGTGCCGACTGGAATCATTATCCAGAACAAGGCTGGGGGGACCCCCGCCGCCCCCCAGACCGCCACCAGCCTGGGGCCCCATGCCAGCCCCACTGCCTCGGTGCTGGTCAGCGGGCAGGTCCCATCTGGAACTGTCACCGCCCCCAGCCATCCCCCTGCCCCGTCACCCATGACCACTGCAGGTAGGTGGGGAACACAGGAGAGACTGGGGGGACGGGGGCGCATGACCAGGCCAGCATGGGGCAGGGAAGGTGGAGGAGGAGGGACCATCTCCTGACATGAGGACAGGTGTGGGGGTCTAACAGTGACCTCAGCCCTGCCTGCCCACCTCCCCCCAGGCCACCCTCCTCTGCTTCCTGCCGAGAGCAAATCTTTTCCCAGCAACCTCGCACCCCTGAATGTGGCCAAGGTGGGCAAGTCCGCGGGACTGCAGGTGAGCCTCGGGAGGGGGGCAGAGGGCAGGGCAGCACAGGCGAGTGACGCACTGAACGCCTGGAAGAGGAGACAAGGCGACCCCAACGTGGGGAGGGACCCAGCAGTGAAACAGAGGCAGGGCCCCTCGTTAGAGTGGGAAGGCGAGTCTGGCGGGGTCCCGGGAGATGTTACAGATGGTGGGTAGCCCCCAGGGTGGGCCTTCCTGGGGTCCCGGGACGGGGCTCCAGGCGCTCATTTGCTGTCCCCGCAGGGCGAGAGCCGGCTGGGTAGTGCCAAGAAGCAGCCCTCACTGCAGCCCAGCAAGGAAGCCTGGTGAGTGTTCCCGGGAGAGCAGGACCACAACGCTGGCCTGGGGGCTGGGGGCTAGGGGCTGACCCGCCTCAGTCTCGAGCATCGCCAGGTGTGGCTCACTTCCACATCCCCGCTCCTGAAGACACAGACCCAAGCACATCCCCGCCCAGCTCTCGGGAGCCCCCGGGGGTCGGAGGGACACATGGCATTGAAAGCCCGTTTCCCTGTCGCTGGTGACTGATATTTCCCTGGAGTGTTTGCCTACAGCCTTAGGCTTTGCCCTCCACGTGGCCACCGCACAGCCAATCCTCAGCGGAGCTGGGGAGGACCAGGGGGACAGATTCCCAGGGCACAGGGTGGGACCCTGTCCAGCAGGGGGCCAGTGCCCACGACATCCTTGTGGAGGCAGTGCGGCGTGGTGCTGCCCCCCAGTGGCAGGACACGGAACAGCCAGGACGTGGTTCCTTTACTTGAGCCCCCTGGATCGAACTGGTGGGGTGGGGGGCTGTCCAGAGCCTGGGCAGGCAGGGAGCTTCTCTGCACGCACCAGGACCGGATGGGGCTTGTCCTGTCCTCACACCGGCGGTGCGTGGTCTCTCCCCCAACCCTCTGCCCCCCAGTTTCCTGGAGCATTTGCACAAACATCAGGGTTCCGTCCTGCACCCCGATTACAAGACCGCCTTTCCCTCCTTCGAGGATGCCCTGCACCGCCTCCTGCCTTACCACGTCTACCAGGGCGCCCTGCCCTCCCCCAGCGACTATCACAAGGGTGAGGCCCAGGACCCTCCTGTGTTGGGACCCTCCTGTGTTGGGGGGGGGCGCACCTACCCACCATCTGTCCCCACTCGCCCCTGTCCCTTCTTCTGCAGTGGATGAGGAGTTTGAGACGGTCTCCACGCAGCTGCTGAAGAGGACCCAGGCGATGCTCAATAAATACCGCCTCCTTCTGCTGGAGGAGTCCCGGGTAGGGCTGTGGGGTTCCCTTCCGGTCCTCCCGCAGGCCTGGCGCCCTCCCCGCCCCCCTTCCTCACTTGGAGGTTCTTTGTCCTCCCTCAGAGGGTGAGCCCCTCGGCAGAGATGGTCATGATTGACCGGATGTTCATCCAGGAGGAGAAGACCACCCTCGCGCTGGACAAGCAGCTGGCCAAGGAGAAGCCGGGTGAGCCGAGCGGGGGACCGGCTCCCCCCAGCCTGGGAATTCAGCTTCAAGAATTCCAATTGAGGGGCTGGAGCGGTAGCACAGTGGGTAGGGCGTTTGCCTTGCACGCAGCCGACCCGGGTTCAAATCCCAGCATCCCATATGGTCCCCTGAGCACGGCCAGGGGTAATTCCTGAGTGCAGAGCCAGGAGTAACCCCTGTGCATCGCCAGGTGTGACCCGAAAAGAAAAAAAAAAAAGAATTCCAATTGAATGCCCAATTCAATTGAATTCAACTGAATTCAATTTCAGTTTCAAATTCAGTATTCAATAACTCACAGGTGGCTTCTGCAGACACAAGCTTCCTGGCCCAGCCCTTTGCCCCCATTCCGTGGGGTTGTGAGGGGAGGTGGGGACATCAGGCGCCCCCCCCCCAACCCCACAGCGGATAGGGAAAGAACAGAGCGAGGACTGGGTGGAGGGTCGCAGGAGCAGCCGGGGAGCGCGGGGCGCCGGCACACGGGGCGCCCGGTGACGCAGGGCCTTTTGCCGCCTGCAGATGAGTACGTGTCTTCCTCTCGCTCGCTCGGCCTCCCCGTCACCGCGTCTTCCGAGGGACCCCGGCCCGCGGGGCCCGGCCACCCCCCGCCCGCGGCCGCCGGGGCCCCGGCGCCGCCGCCGCTGCACTTGCCCACCAAGCTGGTGATCCGGCACGGCGGCGCGGGCGGCTGCCCGTCGGTCACGTGGGCCCGGGCGGCGGCTGCGGCTTCACCGGCCACCTCGGCCCTGGACGCCGACGAGGACGGCCCGATGCCCTCGCGCAACCGGCCGCCCATCAAGACGTACGAGGCGCGCAGCCGCATCGGCCTGAAGCTCAAGATCAAGCAGGAGGCGGGCCTGAGCAAGGTGGTGCACAATACGGCGCTGGACCCGGTGCACCAGCCGCCGCCCAGCGCCCTCAAGGCGGCCGAGACCCCGCCGCCGCCACCGCTGCCCCCGCCCGGCCAGATGAACGGCTCAGTGGAGCACCCGCCCGCGGCCGAGCGCAAGGCCCCGGCGCCGCACTGCCCGCGCCTGCCGCTGCGCAAGACCTACCGGGAGAACGTGGAGGCGCCGGGCGCGGCCGACGGGGGCACAGCGGCCAGCCGGGCCCGCGCGGGCAGCTCCCCCCCGCCGCCGCTGCCCAGCAAGGTGGACGAGGCCACCAGCGGCCTGATCCGCGAGCTGGCCGCCGTGGAGGACGAGCTGTACCAGCGCATGCTGAAGGCAGCGCCCCCCGAGCCCCCGGCCGGCGCCGGCCAGGGTAGCAGCAGCCGCGAGCCGGCCTGGGAGGGGCCCCCGCTGCCCGCGCTGCCCCCCGCCAAGCGGCGCAAGTCCGAGTCGCCGGACGTGGACCAGGCGAGCTTCTCGAGCGACAGCCCGCAGGACGCGGCGCTCACCGAGCACCTGCAGAGCGCCATCGACAGCATCCTGAACCTGCAGCAGGCCCCGGGCCGGCCCCCCACCGCCGGCGCGCCCGCGCCCCCCGCCCCGCACCCGCACCCCGCGCCCGCCGCGCGCTCACCCCTGCACAGGCCCGACGCCTACCCGCCCGCCAGCCACAACGGGGGCCTGGGCGCCAGGACATGGGACAGATAACAGCGGGGGGCTGCCCCGCGGGGGGACCCTCGCGCCCGCCACGCCGACCTCAGCCTCCGGGGGCACAGCTGGGAACCCCCGCCCCCCCAGTTTCTTGCCTAAGTTATTTGAGTCACAAAGGCCTCCGCCCCCCACCTCGCTCTGGCCGGAGTGGGGGAGTGGGGTCCGGCCCGGGTCCGGGGTAGGGGGGCGGATTTAGAGGAGGGGGCCACTCTGGTCTGTCCCGGTTCTTCCACTTTACGCTGCGCCCCGACGTGGGGCATATGGGGGCACCCGGGGCCCAGAGCTTCTGGTGGTCCTGTGGCTTCACGGATCCGTGTCCAGGGGCCAGCGGGGGTGGGGGAGCTGCTGCCGGCCTCCTCCTGCCCCCCCGCGGCCCCGCCCCCACGCCCCGTGGGGTTCCCAGCGTTGCGCCGCCCCCGCAGGGCCCCAGAGCCCGCCAGTCTTCCTCGGCTCTTTGTGCCGCCAGCCGCCTGCGCCGGATTTTGGAATCTCGGAGTCGAAACGAGTACTGTAAAATAACTGTTTTTGTACTGTATTTATTGTGTATAACAATTTTTTAAGGGAGAATTCTGTACATTTAGAACTCTTGTAAATTAAAAGCCGATCCTTTTTTTAAAACTGTACCCACGACCCCCTTGGCCCCGCTGCTTTCGGGTCTTTGGAGATGGGGGTGGGGACCCGCGAGGGACACTTCCGCCAGGCACGGGCGGGGGTGGGGAGGGGGAGGTGACGACGAGCTCTGAAGACCCTCCCCTTCCGGGAGGCGGTGCTGGAGAAGGCGTTTCTGCAGCCCGCTTGGGCAGGGCGAACCTGCTGGGGTCCTGCGTTTTTCTTGACAACCTCTTGGCTCCGCGCTGTATTGTTGGCCCGAGCGCAGAAAGTCTGCCCCACGGACAGCTGGGCCGATCTCTCAACCTGTCTGCAGTTCGTTTGGGGGGCTTGGACCACACCCAACGTTGCTCAGGACTTGACAGTGCTCCAGCCAGCTGTCTGCTGTTCTGTATCATTTTTTCTTCCCCCCACTTCCGTTGGCTGCCCTTGTGATGACCCACGTTGCTGTGGCCTAAGTCTATGTAAGAGGCACGGGGGTTCTGACTCTAGACCTCAGGGCTGCGAAGCAAAAGCCCTCAGCCCCTCAGGGGGCCTTTCACACCCAGAGTGAGAGACTAGGCGAATGGGATTGTGGGAGGTCTGAGTGCGGGTGCAGAGGGGGGAGCACCTGAACCCTCAGATACCTGCTCCACCCAGTACAACTGAGGGGGACCCCTGTGGTGTGCGTGGTCTGAGCCAGGTTGGTCTACAGGTCCCAGTGACCCACTGGCATTTCTATCTGTGACACCCTAACGCTAGGGCCATTTAACATTAGTCAGGCCCAGGGACAGGTGGAAGCCCTCGCTTTGCATATGACTTACATCCCACCAGCACCTGTGCTTCCCTGACCACCGCCAGGTGTTGCCCCAGAGTTCCCCAATAAATAGTAATAGTCACAAAAAGCACAAATAAGAGCGGCCCCAGGAGGCTGAAGAGATAGTACAGCGAGTAGGGCATTTGCCTTGCACATGCTGACCCAGGTTTGATTCCCGGCATCCCATAGCATCCCCCAAGCACCGCCAGTAGTAATTTCTGAGTGCAGAGCCAGGAGTAACCTCTGAACATGACCAGCTGTGACCTAAAAAGCAAAAAGAATAGAAAGGTGGCCCCACCTCAAAGCTCAGAGCAGACCCTTACTTGCAGCAGCAGGAAGAATCTGCCTGCTCCGGGCTGGAGCGATAGCACAGCGGGTAGGGCATTTGCCTTGCACGTGGCCAACCCAGGTTCGATTTCCGGCATCCCATATGGTCCCCTGAGCATCTCCAGGGGTAATTCCTGAGTACATATAGAAGGAGTAACCCCTGTGCATCGCCAGGTGTGACCCAAAAAGAAAAAAAAGAACCTGCCTGCTCAATGTTTAGGGGGTCACAGACCCATGTTCACAGGATGACTCACAGGTGGCTTCTGCAGACACAAGCTCCATGGCCAACATGAGTGTTTGGTGTGGGGAGGGAGGGAGGATGCCAGTGGGGGGTTGCCCTGCTCACTGTGACTCCAGACCCACATCCCCCCAGTGAGGCCTTGGACAAAACAGAAATGCAGACACTGGTGATGGGACTCCGCTGTGCACGTGGACGATGCATGTGTGAGGCCCGAGGCTCCATCTCCGGCCCCGCGGAGCCCCAGGATGAGCAGAAGTGCCCCCCAACAATGCAAGGACAGAGTTGCCTTCTGGGGTGGAGGCCTGAGTCAGACTCAGCAGTGCTCTGGGGGGATTCCCAGCTTTGTGCTCAGGAGTGAGTGACCCCTGGCAGGGACCATGTGGGAGTCTGACCAAGGGTCGGCTTCAGGCCAAGCAAGGGGCTTCCCCCACCCCTGTTTTATCGCCAGCCCTGAAATAAACTTACTCACGGGAAAGAAACTGGAAATCTTCAGTGAGGGTCTCACTGACCCCTGCAACGCGGATGCCCCTTGCCCGCCTCATCTGCCCCCCATCCCGTTCCTACCACACCTTAACTTGTTAAGCCCTACTTCCAAATAAGTTCTCCCTAGGGGCAGGCACTGGCATCCATTTAGCAGATGTACCCATCAAAGAGGGGCACCGTGGCTGTTGGTCTGTCCCTAGAAGGCCTTCGTGTGAGCGAAAGAACACCCCCATCTTCTGTAGGAGCTCAATGAGCAGAGCACCGCGTGCTCCCCCTATTCCTCAGGCGCAGTGTGCAACCTGCACAACGGGCCCCAACGTACAGGAAGGGGCTGGTGGAAAAGGAGGCTGTGAGGCGAGGACAGTTGAACAGAGATGCGCAGAAGGGAGGGAGGGAGCCACGGGGGAGTTATGAGGGTGGAGAGAGCACCCCCAAAAGATTCACCACTGCCAAGGTCCCAGGGCAGGAGTTTGTAAGAGTCAGGGCGGGTAAGCCTTGAGGAAAAGCAAAGGGAACTGGTATCTGGAGGCTGGCAGGGAGGTGGGGTAACGAGATGAGATGGGAGAGAACAAGGTGTGGGGGGGGTGGTGGCTAAGGTGTTGGTCTGCGTCCCCGGGACCATGACTTGTGTAAGGAGTTTCAAGCCTGACCCTGAGCTGACTTAGCGGGTTCCGCGGCGCCCTCTGGTGGCTGTATGTGGAAACGGCAGGGTTTCTGCGGAAAGAGAGGGACCCCGCCAAACGGGCTAGGCCACCTGGTTCTGTGGTGGCCCCTTGGGGATTGTTGGGGTGAGAGCTGGTATATGGGGGTCTCTGCGGGGATGGAGCGCCCCCAGGCCTGCTGCCGCCGCGCGTGCTCAAGCTGGGAAAACGCAATACCCGTACTTCTCCGCGTGGTGGCGCCAGAGAGCTGGCTCTGTTTCCCACTGGCTGGACCGCAGTCTGCGCGCAGGTGTGCGCAGGGTGACTATCTCTGATGGACGCTCACCCTGGGTAATGCGGGGTGCCTTATTTGGCCCCCATTACCCCCTGGCTGAGAATTAGTAACCCCGTCTTACCTAGGGTCAAGTTTCCCCACCAGATCCTGGGAGCAGCTGGTGGGCGTCTGTGGGGGCTCAGACAGCCCTGCCACGGTGTAGACTCACGGACTGAGAGCTACCGGGTTCCACACGCGCACAGACTTTGCAGCCGCAGGAAACCTGGATTTCGGGCTAAACTTCAAATGTCAGGGGCAGCCATGGAGGGGGGCGGCCCGCGATCTGTGCCAAGGGCCAGCACCACCTGCCCCACATAGGTGGGCGTGGCCCCCACAACCATGGTAATGTCTAGCCGAAAAAACTGGACAGCCGGCCATCCCTGCCAATACTTAGTCCATTGGATTAATACTCCAGCCCAGCAATGCTGGGACCACCCGCGAACCACGCGGTGCTGGTGATGGAAGTTAGTACGTTCCCAGCCATCCAGTCCATGTGGGTTCTCTCTCTCTCTCTCTCTCTCTCTCTCTCTCTCTCTCTCTTGGGGACAACGCCTGGTGGTGCTCAATGGATACTCCTGGGTCTGTGCTTAAGGGAAGCTTCTCACAGTGCTCTGGGCAGCATGCAGTGCTGAGGTTCGAACTAGGACCTCCAGAAATGAAGTATGTCCTCAGCTGGGCACACTGAGGAATCGTTTTTTGGAATTCCTATGTGGCTGCTCTGGCCCAATAGGGGCACTAAATCCTGAACAAGCTAGCTACTCTGGGTTTGTGAACTCACTTCTCCAGGATAACAAGCCCCAATCTGAGGGCTATGCTGAGAATCTGGCCAGCATGTGCTACAGAGAGCTGAGAGCGAGGCTGGAGCAACGTCCAGCAGGGAGGGCATTTGTCTTGCAGCAACCGACCAGTGTCTGATTTCTGGCACCCCACAGGGACTCCTGAGTCCCACCAGGGATGATTTCCTGAGTACAGAGTCAGGAGTAATCCCTGAGTATCCCTGAGTATCACAATTTTCTTTTGCATTACTGGAGAAGGAACCCAAGACTGATACATGTAGAATATGCATTTGACCCCTCAGTCATACCCCACCCCTTAGACACTGAATTTTATTTTATTCTTTAAATGTTTTGCTTTATGGGCCACACCTGGTAATGCTCAGGGGCTATTCCTGGCGGTGCTCAAGGAACCATATGGAATGCCAGAGATCAAATCTGGTAGCCACTGCAAGACAAGTGCCCTCCTCTCTGTACTATCACCCAACCCCAAACAAAAACTGCATTAAGCATGAATTATTAAAATATATGAATAACCATAACTGGATTTAATAAACCCACACCTCTCTCACTTTACGTTGTGGGGTGGGGTGGGGGGGTAGGGGAATGTGTCAGTGCTCAGGGGTTATTCCTGACTCTGTGCTCAGGGTTGAGCACTGGAGGGGCTCAGAGGACCATGCAGTGCTGAGGATGGAACCCAGGGCAATCGCCAGTCTGTTTCTCAACATGTTGTAGAATGTGTGTTTGTGTGTATGAGAGAGAAAAAAATAGTTTTTAAAAGAAATTTAGAAATGTGAGGAGAGAAGAAGAAGAAGAAGAAGAAGAAGAAGAAGAAGAAGAAGAAGAAGAAGAAGAAGAAGAAGAAGAAGAAGAAGAAGAAGAAGAAGAGGAGGAGGAGGAGGAGGAGGAGGAGGAGGAGGAGGAGGAGGAAGGGAGCTGGAGAAATAGTATAAGGGGTAGCCACTTGCCTTGCATTCGAACAATCCAGGTTCAATCCCTGGTGTCCCATATGATCCCCTGAGCACCTCCAGGAGTAATTCCAGAGTGCAGAGCCAGGAATAACCTCTGAGTATTGCCAGAGGAGGGGGAGAAGGAAGAGAAAGAGGAAGGAGAAGAAGAGGACTCATTGGTAACCAAATATTTTAATGTACCTGTGTAAAATCTGACTTCAAGGGCCGGAGTGATAGTAGAGTGGGGAGGGCACTTGCCTTGCACACAATCGACCCTGGTTGATCCTCAACCTCCCATAGGCCGCCCCCCCCCAGCACTACTGGGAGTGATCCCTGAGCACAGAGCCAAGGTAAACCCGGAGTATCGCCAGGGCTTATTGAAACAAATAAATACATAAAATGTAGGAGATTGGAATTTAGTTTTTTTTTTAAGTTCTGACAGTAGAAACTTAGGCCTATACCTTCATGTAAATATTTTTGAAAAGTCATTGAAATAGTTATCATTTTCAAGGGGATTAAACCAATCCCACAAAGGTAAGGAGATTTCAGGACAATTCTCTTTTTTAACTTCTTTTTATGTCTTGTCTGGGGCCACCCCCAAGCAGTGATAGGGGCTTACCTCTGGCTCTGAGCTTGAGTGCCTCCCCCCTACTATCTCTTCATCCCATAGTCCCTAAATTGGTGCAGAAACTTCTAGAAACCACTTCCAGCTTTGTCCCAAACAGCCACGATTCTTCAGACCTAAACCATAATGTGACTCCCCGCTGTACTATCACTCCAGCCCCTATATATAATTTATACCTATTTAAATCAATATTTTAATATTAAATCAATCAAGGTGCATGTAAATTAATATTATATAAAATATTTTAATTTATAAAATAGTTTACATTTATTTAAATTAATACATTATACATCAGCACAGCGGCAGGACGTTTGCCTTGCACGCGGCAGACCTGGGTTCAATTCCTCCGCCCCTCTTAGAGAGCCCAGCAAGCTACCGAGAGTATCTCGCCCATATGGCAGAGCCTGGCAAGCTACCCGTGGCGTATTGGATATACCAAAACACAGTAACAAGTCTCAAAATAGAGATGTTACTGGTGCCCGCTCAAGCAAATGGATGAGCAACGGGATGCCAGTGACAGTGACAGTGACATTATACGTACATTTATTTTCGGCGGTACTGGGTCGAACCCAGAGACCTCCGCCTGCTACACCGCCAGCTCCCCCCAGAGCTGGAGGTGGCGTTCGAACCCCAAACTTGGAAATTCCCTCCCGGCCTGGCTGGCGCAGCCCACTACCCGCCAGGGGGCGCCAGAGTCTGGGCGCAGGTTGGGGGCGCCCCTCGTCCCGCCCCACCCACCCCTGCGCCCTCCCCACCCCTCCCTTCCCTTCGCTCCGCTCGGCCGCGCCCGGTGCAGTCGGCTCCGGACGGGACCGCGAGCACCAGCCGCTCCGCGGGCGCCTCGGATCCCCGCGGACCCCCGTCCAGCCGGCCCGTGCGCCCCAGCGGTGAGTGACACCCCGAGATTGCAGCTAAGGGCCCTCAGCCCCTGCTCGCCCGCCAGGCGCGCTGTAGCGACCCTCCGCCTGTAAAGGTCCCCTTGCCCCCCACCTCCACCTCCTCCCTCTCCCCAATCTCTTCCCCACCCCATCCTCTCAACCAGGGGACCCCTTTGTTGGGGTCTCCCTCTACCATCCCCAGCCCACTTGTCCTTCTTGATCCCTTGGGCCCCCAGGAGTCTTCCTGGCCACCCTAAGTCCCCTCAACACTTACCTGGGCTCCTCCCCATCTAGGACCCCTTGCAGCCTGGGGTGCCCCCACCACTTTCCAGACTCCCTTTGATTTAGGTTATCATGACTTTTTTTCCGGAGGGGGGGTTGGTTTTTAGTTTGTTTGTTTTTGGGGCCACACCCAGCGGTGCTCAGGGCTGACTCCTGGCTCTGCACTCAGGGATCACTGCTGGCGGGCCCTACAGGGCCCGGTGATCAAGCCCAGATCAGCAGTGTGTGTGGCCAGAGCTGTCCCCGCTATCATATCATACTGACCCCGAGGTTATCATATGATTTTTTTATATTACTTTGAACAGATTTGATTTGCACTTTTATTTATTTATTTATGCTTTTTGAGTCAATGCACAGGGGTTACTCCTGGCTCTGCACTCAGGAATTACTCCTGGTGGTGCTCAGGGGACCATATGGGATACTGGGAATCGAACCTGGGTTGGCCTCGTGCAAAGCAAATGCCCTACCCGCTTTGCTATCGATTCAGCCCCTGCACTTTTTTTAAAAAACAATTTTTTAAATTTTGTTTCTTTTTGGGTCACACCCGGCAATGCACAAGAGTCACTCCTGGCTCTGCACTCAGGAATCACCCCTAGCGGTGCTCAGGGGACCATATGGGATGCTGGGAATTGAACCCGGGTCAGGCTGCTGTGCTATTGCTCCAGCCCCAGCGCTTTTATTATTTTTTTTTTCATGCTCAGACGGCTCCTTCTTTGGCTCACAGGGATCCTGAGTTCCTGGGACAAGCTCCCCAAGTTTCCCCAGCTGCTCTTGGCTCACTCTTTTTCTTTTTGGGTCACACCCGGCGATGCTCAGGGGTTACTCCTAGCTCTGCACTCAGGAATCACTCCTGGCGGCGCTGGGGGACCATATGGAATGCTGGGAATCGAACACAGGTTGGCCGTATACAAGGCAAATGTCCTTCCCGCTGCACTATCGCTCCAGCCCCTCACTCTGTTCGTTCACTGCCCTTAACAAGTCTTTTTTCCGAGAGACCTCCACCATTCTTGGTATGGGAAGGGAGCACCTAGAGGCTCCATGCAGAACTCCAGTTGGTTCTGGGAAGAGAATGGAGCCCATGACACCCGCCCACAGCTATCAGGGGAGGCGATAGCCAGGACGCTTGCTGCTGCTGGGCACTGGGCAGGAGGGAGCATCAGTGCAGACCCTGTGGAGGCCCAGGCCGTGGGCTCACACCCTTCCTCCCCCTGACTTCTCAGACCTGTGGGGTGAGGGCTCTGGGGTAGGGGGGCTCAGGCTGGAACTCTTTCTAGGCTCTGCTCCCTGGAGCAGGGAAGAACAGCCCTCTGCAAGGTTCTGTGTGGGCCTTGGCCGGGGTGGAGGCAGGGCTGGGGTCTCGTCCATACTGGGGCCGCTCTGGCCTGTGCACAGTGAGTCCTACCTTCCCTCCCCACCAGCCCCTCGCTGCCCCTGTCCAGACCCTTCTCAGGGCCAGGCAGGCCCCCAGCACCCCCGAACCCCACTCAGAGCAGCTCCTTCTGAAGCCAGCTCGGCTGAGCTCTGAGCCCATCTGCCGGGGGTCTCGCCCAGGCCTGGACTGCTGAGTGTGTGAGATGACCGGAGGGGCGGAAGCCGTGCACGGAGCCAAGGGTCTGGCGCTAGGCTTCCTTCCTCTCTCCACCTCTGGCTGGCGATCAACACCTCCTGACCTTTGTCTTCTCCCCACTTTTTCCTCCTCCAGCCGTCAGCTCCTGCCATTCCCCTCCATAACGTTTGTCTTTCCCCACTACCTGTACTCCTTCATTCTCCTCCTCCAGGCAGACGCTGTCAACCTTCCTCCTTGGCTGCATTCATCTGCTGCAGCCGTCCATCACCGACCTCCCGTCCTCTTCCTCCAGGCTGTCCTCTGCCCACACCCTCTCCGCCTGCGCATCTTCTTTCCGGGCGAGCCCAGCGGGCAGCGCGCAGCCACCATGTTCAGCTGGATGAAGCGGGCCGGCGGCCGGGGCCAGCAGCCCGAGGCCATCCGCACAGTGACCTCGTCCCTCAAGGAGCTGTACCGCTCCAAGCTGCTGCCGCTGGAGGAGCACTACCGCTTCGGGGCGTTCCACTCGCCCGCGCTGGAGGACGCCGACTTCGACGGCAAGCCCATGGTGCTGGTGGCCGGCCAGTACAGCACGGGCAAGACCAGCTTCATCCAGTACCTGCTGGAGCAGGAGGTGCCCGGCTCCCGCGTGGGACCCGAGCCCACCACCGACTGCTTCGTGGCTGTCATGCACGGCGACACGGAAGGCATAGTGCCTGGCAACGCCCTGGTCGTAGACCCCGACAAGCCCTTCCGAAAACTCAACCCCTTTGGGAACACATTCCTCAACAGGTGTGTGCCCCGCCCTGACCACGCCCACCCAAACCTGGCCACGCCCCTGGCCACGCCCCATCCCAAGTCATACTCGCCCACCCCAAACAGACCACGCCTTTGACCACGCCCCACCTCAAATCCTATCCACGCCCTGGCCCTTGGTCCCGCCCCATTCTAGCCCTGGCCACGCCCCACACGTTCTGGTCCCGCCTCTGACCACGCCCCACTAAAAAATCTGGGCTGGCCCCAGCCCCCTGCTCCCCATCCCCTGCCCAACTCCAGCCCCCCATGGCCACCACCAGCTACAGCCTTTCTATCACCGCAGGCCTGGGCTCAGTGGTTCTCACTGGACGGCCTTGGGAAATACTCTCACTCGGTGCACCTCTGTCTGCATCTGGAGAAGGGGCGCCCCTGGCCCCACCCAGGGCTCCAAGAGTCTGGGCTCTCCCCCTTCCTGCTCCTCAGCCCTGCTCACCTGCTTCTCCTCTGCCCAGTCCTGGATCCCAGCACCCACTCGCCCCCTGCCCTCTGCAGGTTCATGTGCGCTCAGCTTCCCAACCAGGTCCTGGAGAGCATCAGCATCATCGACACCCCTGGGATCCTGTCGGGCGCCAAGCAGAGAGTGAGCCGAGGTGAGCCCGCGGGAAGGACGGACTCCCCTGTGCATGTGCGAGGAGGCCCAGACTGAGGTCTGAGGAGGAGAGGATGGAATTCTGGTCTGAGGAAGGAGGAATCTCAGACTCCTAGTCTGGGGGAGGAGGGACCCAGACTCCCAGTCTGAGGGAGGAGGAACTGCAGACTCCTAGTCTGAGGGAAGAGGGAGACCCTGACTCCCAGTCTGAAGGAGGAGGGACCCTGACTCCCAGTTTGAAGGAGGAAGGACCCTGAGTCCCAGTCTGAGGGAAGAGGGACTTTAGACTCCCAGTCTGACGGAGGAGGGATGCGGAGGAGGCTGGAGTCTGAACCCCTGGGTCTGAGGAAGGAGGCCCAAGGTCCCTGCAGGGCATGGCGGTGAGCAGGCTGGTGGCCCAGTGAGGGAAGGCTCAGAGGCTCTGTGTTGGCGCACCCCGAGCGGAGGGCGGGGGCACGTGTGGGCAGGCCATGGCGGCAGCGTGTCTGGGCGGGCCTGAAGGCCACAGAGGGAGAGATCAGCCTGAGAGAGAAGCAGAAAACCAGCCGTGAGCCACAAGGGAGCAACCCCGGAGCCTGGCGGGGAGGCCCTGGCCCCCAGAGCTCTGAGCTTCGAGTCTGGGCCGCAGATGGGGCAGAAAAGGGGCTGGAGGGGCTCTGGGCACGGGCCAGGGCTGGCTGGAATTTATAAACAGCTGTGCAGGGGAGCGCGGGAGGGTGAATTCCTGGGGGCCTGCCCGGAGCCCGCAGGCCCCCCCGCCCCCCCTCCCCGGACTGGGAGCTGGAACTGGGGCAAAGGAGGCTGAAGACTGGGGCAGAGGGGAGGAGGTGGGGGGGGGGAGGCGGGCTCAGCAGGGCAGGGGCGTGCCAGAGCCCTGCCAGAACCGTGCCAGCCCCCCACCCCCAGGAAAAAGGCAGCAGCTTCAGGAGCCAAGAGGTGGCCCCCGCAGGACAGGGAGACCTGAAAGAAGCCCTGGGTGGCTGAACCTAGGACAGCTGGGAGGGAGGCGGCTCCTCTCGAGTGCCTGTGTGGGGCTGAGGAGCTGTGGGCATGGACCCGCTTGGAGGGCTTGTGTGTGTGTGTATGTGTGAGTTGTGTGTCTGTGTGAACGAGTGTGTGAGTATGTGAATGAGTGTGTGTGTGAATGAATATGTGTGTGTGAGTTGTGTGTGTGAACGAGTGTGTGAGTATGTGAACGATCGTGTGTGAATGTGTGAGTGTATATGTGTGTGTGTGTGTGTATGAGTGTGTATTTTGTGGTTGTTTTAGTTCCTTTTAGGGTTTTCGTTTGTGCTGGAGACTGTGTGGTGGTGACGATCGAACCCGGGACATTCTGCCCTCACATATTCAGCCTTGCAGTCTCTGCCTGCCCAGGGCTGTATGATTGTCCCCAGGGCCTTGGGTCTGCGAGGGTGTGGGGGTTCCGAGTGATGTGGTCCGTGGGGCGGAGGCTGCAGTGTGTGTGTGCAGATCTCATGTGTGTGTGCACGTAGTGAGAATTGGTGCCCTATCACCCGAGTTTCTGGGGCCACAGTTGGGAGTGGTTGGGGGGAAGGGGTGTCTGCCTGAGTTCCCAGGGCCCAGGACAATGGGTTACCATAGCGAGGGGCAGAGAAGGCGCCCTCGGAGGGGTCCATCCCAAATGCTGCCCCGGTTGAGCTGTGTGATGTCAGACAAGCCCTGTCCTCTCCAGGTCTCTCTTTCCCCATCTGTAAAGTGGGGATAAGAACAGCCTCCACCTCCTGGGGGACTCCAGGATTTGAGCGTGTAACTGTGAGTTACAGGGCAGCAGTGTGTGTGTGGGGGGGGGGGTTAGCTCCCAGCGCCACGTTGCTGCGCCCACACTGACTCAGCCTCCTGCCCCGCCCTGCCCCGTGAGACACACTTTCCAAATCCAGGCGCTGTGTGTTTGTGCAGGGGGGTGCAGGGGGGTGTGCCTCCAGCTGCTGCCCTCCCCCAGCAGTGCCCCCAACGGAGCCCCTTCCCGTCTCCAAGGACTGAGGAATGTCTTCCTCCCTGGCTAGACGGGGCCATGCCCACTTTCCAGTGAGCCGGGCTGCACAGGACTGGAGAGCTAGGGAGGGCCCCCTGACCCCAGCCAGGAGCAAGCCCTGAGCACTGCCCGGTGTGACTAAAAAACAGAACAACAAACAAAACGAAAAGAAAGAACGAGAGTAAGCAGGCACCAGCACACTCCATCCGGGGTTGCTGTGAGAAACATTCATTGAGTAGCTTCCTGTTTTACGCAACCTTACCTCTGGATGCTGCTCCAGGAAGCCCTCCCTGACCACCTTGGCTGGGTCTGCGCCCTTGGCTGGGCTCTCTCAGATGCCCCTGACGGCTCTGGGCTCTGGAGGTGTGTCTATGTTCTTGGTGAACTTTGAGTTAGAAAGGACAGGCCCGGGGCCAAAGAAGCCACACAGTATCCCCCATGGGGGTCAGGTGGCTCTGGGGTGTGTCCCCTAGATGACCGCGCCTGCACCCCCCAGCCTCAGCCCTGCCAGGTCCACATCCTGAGAACTGCTCATTGATGTTCTTTTCATCCTGACCCGCTTGGGTTCCTCCTACTGTTTCCCTTTGACCAGAGAGGAAACTGAGGGTTGGGAGGTTATCTGCTTGCTGGCATTAAAACCATTGACAGGCTGGGAGAGAAAGTACAGGGATAATAGTCCTTGCTTTGCATGCAGCCGTCCTGGATTCGGTCCCCCGCATGCTGGAGGACTCTCAAACCCCACCAGGAGTGAGTCTCAGCACAGAGCCAGGAGTCAGCTCTGAGCACTGCAGGGAGACAAACGAAAACAAAAACAAAATACATTGACTGGGACTCTAGGCTTCTTGTTGATTCAGCCCCATCAGTGTGAGCCGAGGGGGTGTGGCACTGGCTCTTAGGAGCCCAGGGATCAGCACCCACTGTTAGGAGCCAAACTGGTGTGTAACCTACACCTTTCTTTCTCTGCATTCCCAGGTGTCCTCCATGGTGGGTAAATGAACTGGTGAACTAGGGGATATGTGGGAAAAAGAGCAAATGGGGGGCCGGAGCAAACACACAGTGAGAGTGCTTGCCCTGTGCACGGCCGACCTGGGTTCGATCCCTGGCATCTCATATGGTCTCTTAAGTACCACCAGGAGTAATTCCTGAGAGCAGAGCCAGGAACAACCCCTAAGCATCTCTGAGTGTGAACCAAAAAGAGGAGGAAGAGGTGGAGGTGGAGGAGGAGGAGGAGGAGGAGGAGAAGAAGAGGAAGAAGAAGAAGAAGAAGAGCAAATAGAGAAGGAATGAGTGGGAGCAGGGAGGGGGCTAGGCTAGGAGGCAGCTGTCAAAGTCCAGAGCCTGGCCTTGGGGAACATTGTTCAAGACATAAAGCCAGGGCTATCATCTAGGTAAGAATGTACCCAGGACTGATGCAAAGTCTTGTTTGTTTAATTTGTCTATTTTGACCACACCCAGAGATGCTCAGGGCTTACTCCTCGTTCCACACTCAGGATGACTCCTGGCCATATTTAGGGGGCCTTATGGGGTACCGGGGACCAAACCCAAATCTGCTGCATCTAAGACAAGTGCCCTCCCAGCTGTACCACCACCCCAGCCCCCATAAAGTCTTTAATTGCGGGATTATGGGTGGAACCTGGGGGTGGAGCTAGGTGGTCCCCAAAAGCACAGGAATTCTGTTAGAAGGAAAGTGTCCTGCATTTTATTTTATTTTCATTTATTTTTGTTGAGTTTGGGGGCTTGGGGGTCACATCCAGCAGCCTATCTCTGGAGCTCTTCCTAGCTCTGTGCTCAGGAGTGACCCCCCTGACTATGTTTGGGGGACCAGGCGTAGGACTAGTGATCAAACCGGGGTTGGCTCTGTGCAGGATGGACAGTCTGAACCAAGGGTCCTCTCTCTCCAGCCTCAAGCATCCATAGATTATTTATTATTTTGGGTTCAGGGCTTACTCTGATCTCTGCATTCAGGGATCACTCCTGGCAGGGCTGGGGTCCCTCTGGGGGAATCAAACCTGAGCCAGCTGTGCGCAAGGAAAGTGCCTTGGGGCTGGAGCGATAGCACAGCAGGTAAGGCGTTTGCCTTGCATGCGGCCGACCCAGGTTCGATTCCCAGCATCCTGGCGGTTCCCCAAGCACCGCCAGGAGTAATTCCTGAGTGCATGAGCCAGGAGTAACCCCTGTGCAACGCCGGGTGTGACCCAAAAAGAAAAAAGAAAGTGCCTTACTTGCTCTACTGTTTGTGACTGTTGGTATTTTAATAAGCTTCATTACCCTGTACCAACAAACACCACTACCACCTGCTTAAAGAATATTAAGAAACCAGGGGATGGGGTGGGGGGCGGAATAGTGGTCCTTGTAGGCAGATGGATTGAAAGCCTGGGGTCTTAGTGACAGGGAAATTGAAGGAGACTTATGGGGCCGGAGAACTGAAATACACTTGACGATCTGACTTGTCTGAATAGTGAACAACCTGAACTTCCATCCTGCCGTCCAGCACTTGTGGGTCGGCAGGGGCGGGGGTGTTGGATTGGTGGGAGGGTTTGTGCATGGGGGTGGGGGGACATACTGACCTCTGCCGCCCGTGCCCCTCTCCCCAGGCTATGACTTCCCTGCCGTCCTGCGCTGGTTCGCGGAGCGCGTGGACCTCATCATCCTCCTCTTCGACGCGCACAAGCTGGAAATCTCTGACGAGTTCTCGGAAGCCATCGGCGCCCTGCGGGGCCACGAGGACAAGATCCGCGTGGTGCTCAACAAGGCCGACATGGTGGAGACGCAGCAGCTGATGCGCGTCTACGGGGCGCTCATGTGGGCGCTGGGCAAGGTGGTGGGCACGCCCGAGGTGCTGCGGGTCTACATTGGCTCCTTCTGGTCCCAGCCCCTCCTGGTGCCCGACAACCGGGCGCTCTTTGAGCTGGAGGAGCAGGACCTGTTCCGAGACATCCAGGGCCTGCCCCGCCACGCCGCGCTGCGGAAGCTCAACGACCTGGTGAAGCGCGCCCGGCTGGTGCGGGTGAGCAGTGCGCGCGCTAACGGACTGACGGACTGATGGACCGACGGGGGCGCGGGCGCAGGGCGTAGGCACGGGGTCGGAGCGGGGGTGGGGGACTCCACTCACTCTGGGTTAGTCTCAAGCGCAAGAGAGACAGGACAGTGGGGGAGGTCCTAGGTTTGACCCCCGGCATCATATTGGGTCCCCTGAACCCCACCAGGAGACCAGACCCAAAGCCAGCAGGAAGCACTGATCACCGCTGGGTGTGACCTAGGCGCCAAAACCAAACCTAGCCTGATCATCCTTCCTTCCCTCCCTCCCTCCCTCCCTCCCTCCCTCCCTCCCTTCCTTCCTTCCTTCCTTCCTTCCTTCCTTCCTTCCTTCCTTCCTTCCTTCCTTCCTTCCTTCCTTCCTTCCTTTTTCTTTTCTTGCCTTCCTTTCTTTTCTGGTGACACTCAGGAGGGCTTACTCCTGGCTCTGTGCTCAGGAATCACTCCTGGCCACATGGGATTCCAGGGACTGAGCCTGGGATGGCAAGTGCAGGGCAAACGCCCTCCTCATTGTGTTATTGCTCTGGCCCCAAATAATGTATCTTTTCCCCCCTCTTTTGTTATTTTGGGCTACACTAGAGTGTTCAGGGGTTACTCCTGGCTCTGCACTCGGGGTTCACTCCAGGGGGGCGACGTTTGGGGAACCCTAAGGGATGACAGAGAGTGTGTGCAAGGTAAGCACTCCCCCCATTGTACTGTTGCTCCGGCCCCCCAGAATTGCCCATTTTGGTTAACACAGTGTAGACTGAGCAAAGAATAGAAGCTGAAATGAGGGGTAGAAGGGAGTCAGGTGCCACTTTGGCCAGGAGCTATCCAGAAGGTACTGGGGGCAGGGGAGGGTTCACACTAGTGGGGTCAGCATCAGACTCTTGGACTCTTTTTAGAGTGGTCTGGGATTGGGGTTTGGGTTTTTGTTTGTTTGTTTGTTTTCGGCGTTTTTGGGTCACATCTGGTGATGCTGAGGGGTTACCCCTGGCTCTGCGCTGGGAATCACTCCTGGTGGTACTCAGGGATCCTGGGGTCCGAACTCAGTTCAATCGCATGCGAGGCAAATGCCCTACCCACTGTACTATCACTCTGGACCCTGGTTGGGGTTTCTGGACCACACCCGGCAATGCTCAGGGCTTACTCCTGCCTCTGTGCTCAGAGATCAGTCCTGGTGGGCTCCGGGAACCTGGGGGTGCTGGATGGAATTGGGGTGCATTTTCCTGTCTCTCCGCCCATACTCAGGGTGAGGTGAGGAGCTGGAGAGTGGGCGGGGCTGGCCAGGAAAGGGCCTTGGGGAGAGGGCGGGGAGCACTGGTTGGAGAGTGGCTTCGGAGGCCAAGTGGAACATTGGTGGGAGGCTGCCAGGGTGGGGGTGGGGCAGGAAGCAGCAGGCCAGGAGGCCATGAGGTGGGGGCTGGAGGAGCCTGAGGTGCTGGTTTAAGAAGCGGGCAGAGGGGGTGAGTCAGAGCCCAGCCCCCACCCCAGGAATGCTCCGCGGGAGGGAGCGGCGGGCAGTGGGGAGGGTGCCCGCCTGGGAACCGCTCTCTGCTCTCCCTCGCTGGCAGCTCTCTACCCGCTTGCCCATTCTCTAGCGCTCTCTCTTCCTCCCTCCCTTTTTCCCTCCCTCCCCTTTCTCTCCCCTCTCTCTTTCCCTGTCTCTCTCCCCCTCTCTGTCTCTCCCTGTCTCTATCCTTCTCTCTCCCTTTCTGTCTCTCTCCACCCCCACTTTCTCCCTCTATATCTCTCTGTCTCACTCCCCCTGTCTCTCTATCTCTCCCCGCTCTGTCTCTCTCGCCACCCCTCCCCATCCCTCCCTTGAGTAGCGGAGGTGGTGGGAAGGGGGGCCCCCGGGACACCCGGACGGGGCGGGGGTGGCGGGGACACCTGGTGCCCCACCGAGCAGGCGGCGGCTCCGGAAAGGCTAGACAAACCCCGGACTCTGGGCCCGGTCGGTGTACCGCGCCCCCCCTTATCTCTTCCTGGCACCTTCCCCCGCTTCCTCTCTGGAAAAGCCATCAGCGCCCCTGGCCTCGCTCTGGGGTCTTCTCGGCCCCGCCCCGGCCCCGCCCCCTCTCCCCATTGGCCTGTCCTCGCAGGCCCCACCCACCACCTGGCCTCACGCCTGTCCTGATTGAGCCCTCACCGACAGACCACGCCTTCCCCTTGCTGCCTCCACATCCAGAGCCCATCCCAGGGTAGCACAGGTAGCATAGCGCCTGCCTTCCACGCAGGGAATCGGGGTTCGATTCCCAGCCCCGATGGGGGCCCCTTGAGCCCACCTAGAGTAACCCTGAGCACCACCAGATGTGGCCCCAAAACTAAAGGGGGATAAAAAAAGACCCAGGGTCGGTCTTCAGTGACCCAGCCTTGCTGTCCCTCACCACACCGCCCTCATTGACCCTTTACACTACTCCAGCTGTCTCGTGGTGCTGTTCTACACTCTAGGTCACTCTCTCTTGGTTACATTCCCTGTTTCGCCGTGCCTCAGTTTTCCTGTCTGCATGTGGGAGGGTGTGGAGAGTCTCCTGGCCCTCCCTCTGGGGCGAGCTGTATATTCTTGTTTTATTTGGTTTGGGGGCTAAGCGTTGTGCTAGAAAAAAAACCAGAGAGGGGCTCGGCTGCTGGGGCGCAGCTGACCTGGACGCTTCCCTGGGCTGTGGCATTAGGTCATTACTTACCTACCGAGCACAGATGATCTCTGGCACCACTGCAGAGGGAAGAGGCAGGGTACAATTCTTTTCTTGGGGAATGACTTTAGGGGGTGTTTTCAAACAGTGCTTAGCAGGCAAAGGTGGGATGGGGGTGGGGTCTGGCTGATTCTCAGCCAGCTGGGCGAGCAGTTAATGTTGAGGGTCCATTTGCAGGCCAGGGGCCACCCCAGTGGTGTCTGCTCCAGACAATGCCTGGGGCATTATTGGGGTGTTGGCAACTGAGCTACGGTTAGCCTTACCCTGTCACTGGCTCTGACCATGAGAATGATCCATTTGTATATATATATATTTTCTTTTGGGGTCACATCTGGTGGTGATCGGGGATTACTCCTGGCTCTGCACTCAGGAATTACTCCTGGCGGTGCTCAGGGGACCATATGGGATGCTGGGAATTGAACCGGTGTCGGCCGCATGCAAGGCAAACGCCCTACCCACCGAGCTATCACTCCAGCCCCCCATTTGTATTTTGGTTCTGGGCTTAGGGAACTATGCCTGATTCTGTGTTGGGGTCTTTCTCGTGGTGCAAATGCCTTAATCCTGGTATCTGCCGCCGCTGCATCACTTTGTAATGTTGTGGGGGTGGGTACTGAGCTGATTATCTTTAATGTACGTGATAAGAATTATGATGAAGGACCAGAAAGATAGTACAGCGGGGATGGTGCTTGCTTTGCGTGGGGCCGGCAGGTTTGATCCCCAGTGCTCTGAGCCCCACCAGGAGTGATCCCTGAGTGCAGAGCCAGGAATAAGCCCTGAGCACCACTGGGAGTGGTCCTGAACCAACCAAAAAAACTTATGATGAAAAATGGATCAAAGGAGACTTGTGACTGGATTTCAGGAACATCAGGAAGGGAACTTCCAGGAGGAGGCAATATCTGAGCAGAGACCTGACTGATAGTGGGGATAGGGTGAGCTGAGTGGGGATCTGAGGGAAAGTTAATTCAGGGGGAGGAAGGGAATAGCCAGTGCAAAGGCCCTGAGGTAGGACCATGCTCCAGCCAGAAGCCCAGGGGAGAAAATGAGGGTCCAAACCAGCTGAGCTCACCCCCAATGCCACATTCCAATCCTGTGATTCCTTAAAGAGCTTTTTAAAGATGTTTTCAATGGAACCCGTTTTAGCCTGGATCCTACTAAAACATTCGAGCTTGCTCCCTCCCACGCCTCACCCCACCAGTCCCCGGCTCTCTTCCCTGGAGACAGTGCCTCAGAATAGATCCTGGCATCTTTTCCCACAGATACCCTCATTTTATTTAGGCGAGTACCCTTGGTTACAAGGCTTCTTGTTAAAAACAAACAAACAAACAACTTGGGGCTGGAGTCATGGCACGGTGGGGAGGATACTTGCCTTGCACATGGCTGATCCAGGTTCAATTCCTGGCATTCCATATGGTTCTCTGACCCCGCTAGGAGTAATTCCTGAGTGTAGAGCCAGGAGTAACCCCTGAGCACTACTGTGCTCAAAACAAAACCCCCAAATTTTAACTGTTCCAACACCTCCCCTCCCCCCCCAAAAAAAACAGAAGGATGGGGCCTGTTTTGGAACCACATCCTGTGATGCTCAGGTGTTACTCCTGGCTCTGTACTCAGGAATCACTCCTGGTGGTGCTCAGGGGGGCCTATTGGGGGACTGGCCATTCAACACGGGTCGGCTGCATGTAAGGCACAACTGTGCTGTTGCTCTGGCCCCTTTTGTCCATTCTTGCCCATTCAGGGTGACAGGGGGCTCCTGGAGGCTGCACCTGCTCAGGCGCGCACTGAGATGTGAAGTTGTCCTGTCACCTTTATGCTCTCCACTGGCCTCTTGGGAGGAAGTGTGCACCAAACAAGCAGCAGACCCTCAGGAAAATTGTGAACTGGCTTTGGACTGTGCAGACCCAAGAAAGGGCCTCAGGGCCCTCCCGGATCACACTCTGGGAACTGCTACTGAGAGGCCTTGGGAGCTGGGGTAGAAATTGGGAACTTTGATGACAAGCAAAATTGAAGGCTGGAGCCATAGATCGAACTCGGGTTCGATCCCCGGCATCCCATAGAGTCCCCTGACCACTGCCAGGAGTGATCCCTGAGCCCAGAGCCAGGAGTATTTCCTGAGCACCACTGGGTGTGATCCCCTACAAGAAAACTAAACAGAGGCTGGAGTGATAGCACAGCGGGTAGGGCGTTTGCCTTGCACGCGGCTGATCCAGGTTCGGTTCCCAGCATCCCATATGGTCCCCTGAGCACTGCCAGGGGTAATTCTTAAGTTCAGAGCCAGAAGTGACCCCTGTGCATTGCTGGGTGTGACCCAAAAAGCAAAAAAAAAAAAAAAAAGAAAGAAAGAAAAAAAAGAAAAGAAAAGAAAGAAAAACAAAACAAAAAGCAGATCGAGATTATGGCCTGGCATTTGGTCCTGAGCTGCCCCCCCACCTCCACCCCAAACAAGCCCATAAATTGCACCCTTGACTGCGGGGCCATAGGGAGATCAGGAGACTAGGGCACCAGGAAACTCACTGAGGTCAGATGGGGCTCAGATTTCTGGTCTCCCTTGAGCAGCGGGTGCTGCTTCCAGAGATGGGCGCGGTGGAGCGTGGCCCAGCCCTGGGGGCTGAGCCCAAATTCCAGCAAGGGTGTCACCCCAAGGCCTCTGTCTAGGAATGTTGACGAGGCTCCCAAAGCCCTGTGCGCCAGGGAGAGGCCGGGCTGGTATGTGGCCCCACGCATGAACTGGGAAAGGGTTACAGTGGGTGGCTCTGGGGCCGTTAGGGTGCGGGGCTCACCCACGGCTTCCTGCAGCCATGCACCTGAGACAATTAGAAAGGACCACAGGGGCTGGAGCGATAGCACAGTGGGTAGGGCATTTGCCTTACATGTGGCCGACCCGGGTTTGATCCCCAGCATACCAGAGGGTCCCCCAAGCACCACCTGGAATAATTTCTGAGTGCAGAACCACGAGTAACTCCTGTTCATTACTTGGTGTGACCCCCCCCCCAAAAAAAAAGCGAAGAGGGGGCTGGAGCAATAGCATAGTGGGTAGGGGGTTTGCCTTGCACACGGCTAACCTGGGTTCGATTCCCAGGATCCCATATGGTCCCCTGAGCACTGCCAGGAGTAATTCCTGAGTGCAGAGCCAGGAGTAACCCCTGTGCATCAAAAGCAAAAAAAAAAGCGAAGAAAGGACCCACAAGGCCAGGGAGAGAGTGCAGAGGGCTGGATGGAGCGCAGGCGTTCATGTTGGATTAGGTCTGAGGCCCAATACCTCAAGGGTGTCCGAACACTACTGGGAGCAATCCTGAGCACCAACAGGTATCGCCCCAAGGCAGAAAGGAAGGAAGCAAAAGAAAGAAAGAGGAACTAAGAGACAAAGAAGGAAAAGAGATGAATGAAGGAAGGAAAAGAGAGAAAGGGGGAAGAGAGAAAGAAGCAAGGAAAGAGGGAAAGAAGGAAGGAAGAAGGGAAGGGGAGAAGAAGGATAAGAAAGAGAAAGAAAGAAGAGAAAGAGGGAGAGAGAGAGAAGGGAAGAAGAAAGAAAGGAGGGAAGGAAGAAAGGCAGACAAACAGGCCAGATCCGGATCCACAGTGCAGGCACTATTGTTCTTGCCTTGTATGTGGCCAACATGGGTTTGATCCCAAGTACCACATATGGTTTCCTGAGTCTGGCTAGGAGTTATCCTTGAGCACAGAGTCGGGAGTCATCCCTGACCATAGCAGGTGTGACCCAGTCTTTCCCCAAACAGACACAGAGAGAGAGAGAGAGAGAGAGAGAGAGAGAGAGAGAGAGAGAGAGAGAGAGAGATAAATACATTTGGGACCCAAGAATGTCTCAGAGGTTGAGCTCTTACTTTGGAGGGTTAAGTTCGATTTCCAACACCAAAAAAAAAAAAAAAAATCCCAATTTCAGGTTCCGTATCCAAGCCAGTGGGTCAGGGACTCTGGGTGCAGGCTGGGGTGGGACAGTGATTTCCTAAGGGTGATTTCCTAAGGGTGCATTCTTAGGCGGTCATTGCAGCCACTTGCTCCGCAGGTCCATGCCTACATCATCAGCTACCTGAAGAAGGAGATGCCATCTGTGTTTGGGAAGGAGAACAAGAAGAAGCAGCTCATCCTCAAGCTGCCCGTCATCTTTGCCAAGATTCAGCTGGAGCATCACATCTCCCCTGGCGACTTCCCGGACTGCCAGAAGATGCAGGTGCGGGGTTGCAGGAGACTGGGGGGGCCTCCGGGGATGGACAGGCTCTGGGAAGGGCTTTGGAGGCCAGAGGGAGGGGGCGGCAGCTTCTGGAGAGCACATCCTGCAGAGGGTTTCACTGTGATGTGCTTTGATGAGTCAGGAGAGGGGTGGGGGTCAGAGAAAACTCTGAATCAAGGTGGCTTGATTCTTTCTCTGTCATGAAAGTCCTGAAGGGGATCCAGAAGCCCCTTCTCAGTCCCCCTCCATGCTGAATGTCCAGTCCCAAGAACCCCTCAGGGTACAGAATGACAGTGCTCTACCCCTAGCTTGCATTCCCAGCCCCAGAGCACTTTCTGTGATCACAGAAATGTCACAGGGAAACTGAATTTTACCTTCTATGTAATTTGGCCTCATTTTTTTTCTTTTTGGGTCACACCCGGTGATGCACAGGGGTTACTCCTGGCTCTGCACTCAGGAATTACTCCTGGCGGTGCTCGGGGGGACCATATGGGATGCTGGGGTCGAACCGGGGTTGGCCACGTGCAAGGCAAACGCTCTACCCCCTGTGCTATTGCTCTAAGCCCCTAGCCTCATTTTTTGTTTTGTTTTCGGGGCACACCTGGCTGTTACTCCTACTCCTGGCTCTGAGCTCAGGGACCACTCCTGGGGTGATCACACCATCTGGGGTGCTGGGGATCAAACCTGGGTGGGCTATGTGCAAAGCAAGTGCCCTCCAGGCTGTGCTGCAGCTCTGCCCAGGATTTCACTGCAGCTCCACTGCATCACTCTCAGAATAACTGCAGTTGGGCGGGGTCATTCCCTCTGTAGGGATGGGGGCGGGGGCATCAGCACCACTGGTCTGACAAAGGTGCCTCTAGGTATTTCCAGCTGTGGGTGGTGGGGGGAGGGCTGTGAGTGGTGTTGGAGGTGGGGGGACCCTCCAGGTTGGGAATAGCTGCTCACGCTACACAACAAACACTCACTTGTACCTGCTGAGGGAATGATGTGCGTTAGTGCTTGTACAAGGCTGAACACAGGGGCCCAGAGAGGTGCAGACACTTGCCCTAGGACACACAGCAGAGAGGTTGCAAGGCCTGGCCCTAGACTCACCCTGATCTTCAACATCACACCCCTTTTACTCTTTTTTTTTGTTGTTGCTTTATGGGCCACAGGCTGCTCAGGGGTCACTCCTGACTCTGCTCAGTATTCACTTCTGGTTGGCTTGGGTTGCCAGGGATTGAACTCGAGCCAGTTGCAAGGGAAGCACCTTCCCCTCTGTACTACTGCTCCTGCCCCCCCTTTCTCTCTCTCTCTCTTTCTCTCTCTCTCTCTCTCTCTCTCTCTCTCTCTCTCTCTCTCTCTCTCTCTCTCTCTCTCTCTCTCGGAAGGCACACCCAGTGGTTCCCAGGGATTACTCGTGTATCTGCACTCAGGAATCACCCCCTGGCAGTCTCGGGGGACCACAGGGCATGTCGGGTATCAAACCTGGGTCAGTTGTGTGCAAGGCAAGTGCCCTCCTCCCTGTACTTATTGCTCCAACCCCTCTTTTTCTTTTTTTCCCTTTTGGCTTATGTTTTGTTTCTTGGGCCACACCAAACAATGCTCAGTGCTTACTCCTGGCTCTGCTCTCAGGGATACTCCGGGGACCTTATTGGGTGTCAGGTTTGAACCGGGTCAGCTATGTGCAAGGCAAATGCCCTCCCTGCTGTACTATAGCTCTGGCCCCTCTTTTATTTACATATTTTTTTGCTTTGGACCCACACCAAGCAGTGCTCCGGGGCCATTCCTGGCTCTGTGCTCAGGAGTCGTCCCTGGCAGTGCTACAGATCCCAACCTGGGCACGGAAAAGCCCGCGTGCTCACTCTCTCCTGCCGTACCCCGTTTTCTTCACATGCCCTTCCGAGGGGCGCTTGGTGTAGCTAGCACATGGTGTGAGCGGCTGTGCAGGCCCTTCTGGCGGCCCAGCACTGAGGGGTGACTCAGAGCTGTGTATGTGCGCAGCCCTTCCAGCCCAGGTTCTGTGGGGACACCGGGCAGGGGTGGGGCTCAGCTCTCCCGGAGGGGCGGCCCACGTCCGATTCCTCACGCCAGCCCTGTGGGACACCCCAACCCCTGCGTCCACAGGAGCTGCTGATGGCTCACGATTTCACCAAGTTCCACTCCCTGAAGCCGAAGCTGCTGGAGGCGCTGGACGAGATGTTGACGCGGGACATCGCCAAGCTGATGCCCCTGCTGCGGCAGGAGGAGCTGGAGAGCACCGACGTGGGCGTGCAGGGAGGCGCCTTCGAGGGCACCCACATGGGCCCCTTTGTGGAGCGCGGGCCGGACGAGGTGCTGGAGGACGGCCAGGAGGGCTCCGACGAGGAGGCCGAGTGGGTGGTGACCAAGGACAAGTCCAAGTACGACGAGATCTTCTACAACCTGGCGCCTGCCGACGGCAAGCTCAGCGGCACCAAGGCCAAGACCTGGATGGTGGGCACCAAGCTGCCCAACTCCGTGCTCGGCCGCATCTGGAAGCTCAGCGACGTGGACCGCGACGGCATGCTGGACGACGAGGAGTTCGCGCTGGCCAGCCACCTCATCGAGGCCAAGCTCGAGGGCCACGGGCTGCCCGCCCACCTCCCCCGACGCCTAGTCCCGCCCTCCAAGCGGCGCCAGAAAGGTTCCGCCGAGTGAGCGGTGGCTGCGCGCACCCCGCCCCGCCCCGGACTGCGGGGGGCAGGTGCCTCCTCCGCCCTGCCAGGGGGTGCAGCTTTCCCCTCACCTCCACGCAGGCTCATCGCCCCACCCCACACCACCAGCTGGTCCTCGCGCTCCGGTATTTATTAGGCGCCTGCTGTCTGCAGGGGGCCCCATCCCGGGTGAGAGGCTTATGTGTCGCCCCCCTCCGGGGCTGCGGGCGTGGGGGTGGTGCCTACCCCCCCATCTGAGCCCTGACTCTGACTCTGGAGGGACCCCCAGCCTTGCTCATGTCCTTGGTCTGGCCCCACGAGGGGGTGGGCACAGAGAGGGAAAGGCCACTTCCTGCTTTGGCAGCTGGACCCCCCTGGAGCACCCCCTCCCCTTCCACTCTGCTCACACCCCTTCATTTTTGCTGCTTCCAGATGGTCCACTCCGGGCTTCTACTCCCTGGGCTCCATGCCTCCCGCAGCTGGTGACCTCCGCTCTCAGGGGTCCATACTTTAGGGGTCCCTACTAGATCTGAAGGCCACAGGGCTGCCTCTTAAGGTCCTTTACAGGGACATGCTGTGGGGAGGGGTTCCTGGTGCTATAGCCCTCCCTGGACCTGCACCCCGTGTCCTGCCTTCACCTGGATGGAGGGGCAGAGGGGGAGCAGGGGGGGAACCATGCCCCTCCGGGTTGCTCGTGGGGACTTCCTGTCCCTGAGCACCTCCATTCCATGCCTGGGGGGGCCCTGGGGAACCCCAAAGTGCCTTCAGCACACAGCGAATAAAGCAAGGCTTCTTTGCACGTGGTACCAGGCTGTCCTGCGCTGGGCTCTGTGTATGTGTGTGTGTGTGTCTGTGTGTGTGTTTGCTGGGGGGCGTTTTCTCCTGCCCCCCCCAAGGAAGGGGAACCCTGGGCAGGGCTGAAGGTGGGGGGATCCCTTCCGAAACTCTCCAGGGCCTGGGTGGAGGCCTTGAGTCAACTCCGCTGAGCCTGATGACTCAGGCCTGGGCTGGGGGCCAGGTCGACATATTTTCCGAAGAAATGTTAACTCTGGGGCCCTCCCTCCGGGACATCCCTCCCTCGCTCCCGCCGCGGGGGCCTGGGAACGAGCGGGCGAGGGCGTGAGCGCTGCGCACCGCGTGTCCCTCTCCACCGAAGTCAGCCACCTGGGTACATAACGGACACGTCACAGCAGGTCCAGACGCGTTCTTGGAGGGGACGAGGTGACACTGCCCTCAAGACACCTCGACCGCGCCCCCCCCCGCCCCCGTGTGCTAGGGCGTGCGGCCAAAGGACGGCGCCAAACAGCGGCGGGGACTCACGTCCCGGACGCGCTTCCAGCTCAGTGCCCGCCCGGGATCGATCGACCCCGTGGCCCCTGGCGCCCTCTGGCGACGGATGCGCAGCGCTGCAGGCGGCGTCGGGGAAACCGGTTACCAGGCGGGCGGAGCCAGGCACCGGATAGGCGGGACTGGGTCAGTGATAGGCGGGGCTAGCCCCATATGGGCAGGGCCATATCCTTGGTAGGCGGGGAAAGCCCCCGGGGTCGACGAGGCTAGGTTTGGGATGGGCGGGGCTATCCCCTGGGTGAGCCCGGCTAGACCTTGATCGACAGGGCTCGGCCCTGGGTGGGCGGGGCTTTATTCCGGGGCGTCGCCAGCCCAGGCGCTCCAGAATCCCGTTGCGCTCCGCGGCGTGGTCACCCGCGTGGCGCCTTCCCCCTGTAGCCGCTCCCCCTTTTCCCAAGCCGAGCGCGGCCCTTAGTAGACCCCGGGTCCTCATGGGCGGCTGCCAAGGGCCTCCGAGCTTCCTTCCTTGCAAAGAACAAAGGAACTGCTTGGAGAATGCAGTCGCTGGGGAGCAGGACAAGTGTCAATGCGGGACAAGGTCTCCAGGGCTGTAGAAATGGACTGTTTCGTTTGGTCCCCAGAAAGGCGCACGGGGGGCCCATGTACCGTCATGTGGACTCCAGAACAACTCACGGGGCTGATGTACCAGCATGCTCCCCATATCACAAGACGAGGCAACTAGGGAAGGTGGCCCAAGATGAACGAATCAGAATCTGCTAACGTGTAATAGCTGGTGTTTCTAGTACTCCCAGCATTCCTGCTCTGTGCAGCCAAAGAACGTTCTTAGGACATTCCCTGAGTTCGGTGATTCTTCCAAGATCTTTTTTTTTTTTTTTTTTTTTTTGCTTTTTGGGTCACACTCGGCCATGCACAGGGGTTACTTCTGGCTCTGCATGCAGGAATTACCTGTGGCGGTGCTCAGGGGACCATTTGGGATGCTGGGAATTGAACCCGGGTCGGCCGCATGCAAGTCAAAGGTCCTACCCACCTACCCACTGTGCTATTGCTCCAGCCCCTCTTCCAAGATTCTTGAGGGGGCGTCGAGAGGCCAGGTGTTTTGAAACTGGAAGCATGTCTAGTGCTGAATCCGCCCCCATGAAGGGTCCTGGTTGTGGGGCCGGGGTGAAGGGTGGCACACATGGCGATGCTCAGGGGTTACGCCTGACTCTGAGCTCAGGGATCACTCTTGGTGGGTTCGGGAGACCCTATGGGATGCCGAGGATCGAATCCCGGTCAGTCGCGTGCAAGGCGAACGCCTTCCCCACTTCAGCCCTGGTTATGATTTTTTTAAAGAAAACAAGGTCGGAGGGGGGAGCACAGCCGGGAAGGCATTTGCCTTACATGCGATCGATCGACCCGGGCACCCCATAGGGTCCTCCAAGTACCGCCAGGGGTAATTCCTGAATGCATAGCCAGGAGTAATCCCTGAGCATAGTTGGGTGTGACCTTCCCCCCAGCCCCCCGGAAAAAAAACACAAAAAATAGCCAAAAAAGGAAAAACAGGTTAAAAATAGCTGTCAGGGAGTAGTAAAAAATCATATATAATGCTCATTAAAATACTCCTCCAGGGCGAAGGGAAAAGGTGTTTGTGGCTAGAAAACCTACAACACCCAGCTTCCAGGTAGCTACAGTCTGGGGGAGGAGCCACTAAGCCCTAGACCAAAATGGCAGATTCCCACCCCCTAATTCTTCCGGCCCCTTAACCAAGATGGCGCTCGCCGGAAGTCACGTGCAGGGGCGGGACGTGCGCGTGCGCAGGCTGCGCGGGGGCTCGCGAGACGCCGGGGACCGCGTTCTTCCTTTGGCAAGATGGCGGGGGGAAAGAGTGGCGGCGAGCGGGGCTCGAAAAGCGAAGCCGGCTCCGGCTTCCTGGGGCTGCGGCCCACTTCGGTGGACCCGGCACTGAGGCGACGACGGCGGGTTCCGAGAAATAAGAAGCGGGGTTGGCGGCGGCTCGCCCAGGAGCCGCTGGGACTGGAAGTGGACCAGTACCTGGAGGACGTGAGACTACAGGAGCGTGCCAGCGGGTGCGTGGGCGGGACTTCCGGGCGCGGGGCCGCTTCCGGGGCGCTGTAGACCCCCGACGGGCACGGCAGGGGAAGCGGGATAATGGGTTGGGGCTGATATGATGGCTGGTCGCGTCGTCATAGTTTGCTAGTAGAAGCAGAAAGCCCAGGGGCCGGGACGATTATACCGTGCAGAGAGCGCTTGCCTTGCACGCGGCCCACCCGGGTGATCCCAACGTGTTGTCTGGACCCCCGAGCACTGCCAAGAGTGATCCCTGAACGCAGAGCCCGGAGTAAGCCCTGAGCACCGCCAGATATGGTCCAAATATCCCCATCTTTCTCCAAAATAAGCTGCGCCAAGAGGGTGAATCTGACTCTCTCCAACACATTTAATGCGCTGCTTTTGCTTCCCCCAGCTGCTTGGTATCGGAGGCCCCCGATGAAAAACTCTTTTTCTTGGATACCGGCCCCCAGAAAAAAGGTGAGGAGCGGCCTTCGTGGTGGGGCAGGTCGCTGGGTCTTGGGTCCTGTCTGGTGCGCCCCCACCTCCATCTCAGCTTCCAGGAGTGTCCATGTGAAAGTAATTTCTTGCAGAAGTATTTTGTATAGGATCAGATTGCTTAATGGGTAGCTTAGGTTGAAGCTACGGGCTTATTTCTAGTTTGCAGAACGGCGAGTTAGGAATCTTTTATAAGAAAGCAGGGGTTTGGGGGGCTAGAGAGACAGGGCAGTGGCAAGGTGAGGGTGCTTGCCTTGCAAGTGGCCAACGCAGGTTTTAATCCCCAGCTTTTTAGGAGTAATCTGAGTGTAGAGCCAGGTGTTACCTGTGCGCATCACTGGGTGTGACTCGGAAACAAAGGCGTTGAGAGAAAGTGCAGGGCTTAAGGATTGCCTTGCATGCAGTGAGACTTACTGTCCTAGGCCTCCCTGGGCCTGAGTGGCCCTTGGAGCTGGAGGCCCTGGTGGGTATCGCCATGAGTCTCACCGGCCTGAGGGTGATGTGGGTCCGGGGCCCTTTGGGCTTCTACCTTCCGTCTGTTCTGGGATGGGGTGTTGGCTCCAAGGGTGGGGAGATGAGGGGAGCAGGGGTAAAGGCTGAGGCAGGGTCCCCCTCTTGCCATCTCTCAGAGCCAACAAAGAAGAGACCGACAGGCCGGAAGTCGCTCCTAAGGAAACCCCTCCGGGTGGACCTCATCCTAGAGAACACTTCCAAGGTCCCCGTCCCCAAAGAGTAAGTGGGCGCCACATCCTGCCTGGTGCACGAGGAGCAGAGACCCAGGCTCCACTCTGGGTCAGGGAGAGCAGATGGGGCTATGAGGCTTGGTGGGGGGGCTGGGTGGAGGGAGTAATGAAGCACTGAGGGGGCTGGGGAGGCAGGGTGCAGGAGCAGGTGACAGGGTGATGTGTGGGCCAGCCCCGAGATGGACCGGGGGGAGGTTGATGGCTTTGGGAGCTCTGTGGGGTTCACAGGTGAGGTCCCTGGGGACCCTGAGCTGCCTGTGGGGTTGGTCTGGGGCTCAGGCTAGATGGAGGTGATGATTGTTGACTTTGTGGTGCCAGTGGTCAGGAGGGTCTAGGGTGGGCTCTGGCTTGGGTGAGCAGCCCTTGGGGTGTCTCACCTGCCCCTCCTCCTGTGCCACCTCTTCCCCCTGCAGTGTCCTCGCCCACCAGGTCCCCAATGCCAGGAGGCTGCGGCGGAAGGAGCAGCTGTGGGAGCGGCTGGCCCAGCAGGGCCGGCTGCCAGGGGAGCTGCGCAGAGCCCAGGCCCGGCTCCTCGGCCCCCCCACAGCCCCCGCCGAGGCCGCACCCCAGGACACGGCACAGCGGCCGTTCTATGACCTCTGGGCCAAAGACAGTGAGTCACCGGCTGACACCCCCACTTTTGGGCATGGGGGGGCTCTGTTCTCAGCCTCAGCACCTCTACTGGGGACTCCTCGGCCCTTGGCCCCCCAGGAACGAGTGGGCCGGTCCTTCCCTGGTGCCTGCTGTGAGGAGCCCCCTGGGGCCTTCTGGCTGCCCCAGGTAGCCCCAGCCACCCACACTGTCTCTGCAGACCCCTTGGACCAGCCCTTGGTGGGCCAGGACTCTTTCTTCTTGGAGCAGACCAAGAAGAAAGGGGTGAAGGTGAGATGCAGGTGGCCTGGGCCTGAGCAGGGGGATGGGGGTGGGTTTCCCTCACAGGGTGATGCAGTGATGGTCCCCCTGGCTAGAACAAGGGTCACCTTGGGGTGGGTGAGAAGGGCCTTAGGGAGGTCGGGGAGGTCCCCAGAGAGGGCATGTGGAGTCCCGGTGGGGGTGGGGTGGGGGTCCAGTTCTCTCGGCTGGACCCTCAGCCAGAGAGGCCCACATTCAGGCTTGGGGGCTTGTGAGCTAGAGATGAGTGGTGTGGTGGGGCACAAGGGAGGTCGGGCGTGCCTACACGCCCCCAGGGTGCATGTCCAGGAGCAGATTCCGGTTAGCGGGTGCTGGCAGACTTGGACTCAGTGTCTGTGGGCGCAGATAGAAGCACCCTGATCCTTGGGCTCACTGTAGGGCCGTGGACTGCGTCCCTCTCCTCTTTGGGGCAGAGCTGCCCTGGGAGTGGGCGTTGACCTGGGGTGCTACCCCCAGGGACTAGGTGCCCACGACCTGATCCATGTTCCCTCCAGCTCTGAGGCTCCAGCCCCTTGCTTTGGGGACTCTTGTCGTGGTTGCCCTGGACTCACCTTCCTTTGCACTTGCCCTGCAGCGGCCGCCGCATCTTCACATCAAGCCCTCCCAGGCCCCTGCAGTGGAGGTGACCCCTGCTGGCGCCTCCTACAACCCCACCTTTGAGGACCACCAGGTACGCAGCTCCCCAGCCCCTTGCCAGGTTCTGCCTCTGGGGCCCACCTGGTGAAGGGAACTTGGGTGACAGGGCACCTCCAGTCTGGTTCCTTTGGGGATGTTGGTCCTGTGGGGGAAACCGACCCTGTTCAGATATGATGGTTTTTGAGTGGGTGGTGTTGGGCGGGTGGGGCATGAAAATCAGGGAGGGCTTCCTGGAAGGGGGTGCCAGGGAGTCTGCAGGCTTGGAAGAGGGGAACGTTTCACTGATCTGCCACCTCGCACATTTCCCTCAGCTGCTGCCCCCAGTTCCGGGCTCTCTGGCTATGGGACTATAGGGGTGCTGTGGAGCAGATGGTCAGCACTGGGGTTCCAGGAGGGGCTCCTGGGGTCTCAGCCTTGCCCCTCTGTCTACCCCCAGAGCCTGCTCCTGGCTGCACACGAGGTCGAGGTACAGCGGCAGAAGGAGGCCGAGAAGCTGGAGCGGCAGCTGGCCCTGCCCCCTGCGGAGCAGACGGCCACTCAGGTGAGCCTCAGCTGACCTGGCCGGCCCTGCTGGCCCACCTGCCCGCCCTGGGGTGACTCCCGTGGTCTGTGTCCCCCCAGGAGACGGCCTTCCAGGAGATGTGCCAAGGTCTGCTGGAGGAGTCGGACGGGGAGGGTGAGCCCGAGGAGGCCCGGCCGGAGCCTGCAAAGCCCCCAGCTGGAGGGGCCGCGCTCACCCGCCTGGCGGCCGGGGAGAAGAAGACGGAGCAGCAGCGGCGGCGGGAGAAGGCGGCCCGCAGGCTGGTGAGTCCCTCTGCGGGGCCTCCTGGGAGGGGCGCTCGGGCCCAGATGGTGCTGTCGAGCCCTGAGCCCCGTGTGTGTCCCCCAGCGGGTGCAGCAGGCCGCGCTGCGGGCTGCCCGGCTGAGGCACCAGGAGCTGTTCCGGCTGCGAGGGATCAAGGCCCAGGTGGCCCAGTGGCTGGCCGACTGCGAAAGGCGGCGGGAGCTGCGGAGGCGCCGGCGTCTGGCTGAGGCCCACAAGCCCCGGCGGCTGGGGCGGCTCAAGTGAGGCGGGGTTGGTGCTGGGGGCTGGACCTGGGTTCTGAGACCCCCGCCCGTTCCCATCCCTCACCCCCCTATCCCCCCAGGTATCAGGCCCCTGACATCGACGTGCAGCTCAGCTCGGAGCTGTGTGGGTCACTGCGGACACTGAAGGTGCGTGTTGGGTGGCGTCTGCGCCCGTGCCTGCCCCGTGCCCGCTGATGACACATCCTTGCTCCCCGTGCCTGTTGGCTGTGGGTGACATCCTGGCTGCCCTGGGCCAAGCCAGTGGGCTAAGCCTGGGGGCTGAGGGCACGGGGCTGGGGAGTAAGGGGGGGCTTGTGCTCTGTACTTTGGGGTCCCACCGCTGGTCACCTCTGTCCTGCTGAGGTCTCAGAGTTATTTTGAGAATCCCAGGGTTCAGCTTCTTCCCTTCCCACGGTTGCACCCCAGGACCGTAGCACAGGCCGAGTGTAGGGTCTGCTGGGCTGTGGTGTTGGAGCCCCATTGACCCCCACTCCTGTGTTGCAGCCGGAGGGAAACATCCTGCGGGACCGGTTCAAGAGCTTCCAGCGGAGGAACATGATCGAGCCCCGGGAGCGAGCCAAGTAGGAGCGGGGGGCGCAGGCGGGGTGGGGCCCACCTGTCTCTGCTGCCCCCCACCCCCGCCTCACCGCTCTCCCCTGCCCCCAGGTTCAAGCGCAAGTACAAGGTGAAGCTGGTGGAGAAGCGGTCGTTCCGCGACACCCCGTGAGTGCTCCATGTACAGGGCTCCCTCAGGGAGGCAGCCGGGCCCCAGCCTGAAGGGGGTGTCTTGGGGGTGAGGGTCTCTGCCGCGTCCTGAACCCTGCTCTGTCCCCCAGGTTGTAGATGCTGACAGCGCTGGAGCCCCCTTTCCTGTCCCCACTCCACGCCCAGTAAAGCTCTTTGCACCGATCTGGACTCCTGTGTGCTTGTCCCCGCCTGTAGCGACCCTCCCATGCACAGGCTGAGGGGTCTGGGGGGCGCAGGGGAGTGGGGGATGGATGGTGGTTCACAGATCGTCCGGGGCAGCGCCTTTCCCACTTGGGGCGGAGCACAGTTCCTGCTCGGCCTGAAGTGTGGGGTGGGGCAGGGTCAGCGCTCCCGCCTGGTGCTGGCTCTGGGCCGGCAGTGCAGGGGGGTCAGGCTGGGCTCAGCTGTGGGTGAGCAAGCCTCTTAGCCCCTGTTCTGAGGGGACTTGGGTTTTATTTGGTTTCTGTTTGGGGGCCATACCTGGCAGTACTCAGAGCTCATTCCTGGTGGGGCTTCGGGGACCCTTTGGGGAGCCAGGCATGGAAGCCAGGTCGGCCTCGTGCGAGGCAAAGGGCTTCGCTGCTCTGCTTCTGCTCGGGGGCTCTTAGCCTTCTCCATGGCGCTTCTTGGCAGTTCCTGTTCCTGTTGGTCCTCACTTGATAGCAGCATTTAGGGTGTATTTCTCCGGAATGAGGTGGTGGCAAAAAAATGGAGCCAGTGTCCCCTGCAGCCTCGAGCTCCTCCTGCCACAGCCCTTCGGAGTGTGGCCCTCAGAGCTCTTCCGCCCCGTCGAGGCCCAGAAATAACCAGGAATGTGGGACAGACACGAGAATGGCCCTGGCTTCTGCCCCAGAAAGCTGGCCCCGGAGAGGAAGCTTTTATTGCCCAGGGTCACCAGTATGTGGGTGCCAGGGCGCTGGCTGAACCCCTCGCCCTGAAGGCAGCTTGCTCTGCCCTGCGGGGAGCCGGGGGAGGGTGCTGCAGGAAGCTGGCGCAGGAGGCCGGTCCCCTTTATGACAGGTGCCTTACTGCATGCATCTGGAGTTTGCATCAGGAGGCAGTGGGAGAATGGTTAATGACCGGGAGCCAGTACGCTCTGTCCACAGTCTCATTCCAGATGCTGGGGGTGGGGCCGGATGGTTGGAGCCAGGGGACCAGCGGCCCTTTGATCTGCGCTGCCCAGGGCTGCTGAGACGGGGTGGGGGCAGGTGCCTGCCTTGCACCCCGACCACAGCTCTATCCTGATACCATAAGCCCTGAGCACTGCCGCTGTTGCCGTAGCCCCTTTTCACCTCCCCAAAGAGAGTATGTCCTCATTCCTAGGGGGAGGCACATTGGGGGCCAGTGGGGTATTGGAAGGGGGCTGGGATGGGCAGCCACGGAGCATTGGTCCCCTCTGGAACCTGGAGCTGATGCTCTTTTTCTGAAATGGGTGCCCCTAGACAGAAAGTCTGGGCCACCTCGGAAGTTGGGAGGGTTCCTGCCAGTTGGGGCTGAAATGAGGAATGATGAGAGGGTCTGGCGGCGTGGGGGGGTTGAGGGAGTGAGGTGTGCGTGGGCAGCAGCATGGACCCGCCCTTTAACTGTGTGGCTGAGGAAGACCCCCCATTTGCCTGGAGTCCCAGAGTGAGCACATCTCCAGGTGTGGGCCCAAGGCCATGAACAACCCCAGACAATAAGGAAAGGAAGCTGGCCCAGAGCCAGGCTCCATGCAGACTCACCCACCCCAGCCCCTGATCTCACCCTCGGGAACGTGCCTGAGGAAGTGCTGCAAGTGTGTGTGGGAAGCAGAGCGCAGTGGCGTGGTCCCCCAGCGCTGGGAGAATAGAAGGAAACGGTGAGGGCTGCGGGCAGGCCTGGTCGTCACCTTGCCAGCAGGAAGCCAGGCAGGGGCCTGCTAGTGCTTTGTGGAAAAAGCAAACAGGATCTGAGATTGTGCACAGGGGGCTCACCAGAACACTCCACCCCCAGGCCTTGGGGTGAAGGGGGGTGCTCAGGCCTTGCATGCATTACTACATTATAAACATGGGAACTCAGAGGCTGCAGACATGGGACAGCATGTGGCTGACCTGGGTTCAGTCCTCGGCAGGCCTGAGCTCTGCCAGGACACCCGAGCACAGAACTAGGAGTAAACTCTGAGCATTGCCAGGCGTAGCTCAAAGGCCAGGAAAGTTAAAATACTGGACTCCATGGGGCTGGAGTGATAGCACAGCGGGTAGGGCGTTTGCCTTGCACGTGGCCGACCCGGGTTCAAATCCCAGCATCCCATATGGTCCCCTGCGCACCGCCAGGGGTAATTCCTGAGTGCATGAGCCAGGAGTGACCCCTGTGCATTGCTGGGTGTGACCCAAAAAGCAAAAAAAAAAAAAAAAAAAAATTCTGGACTCCAGGGCCCATAAAAATGGGGGGTAAGGACAGGGGTTGCTTTGTACACAGTCATCCTGGGTTTGACCCAAACCCTGCATTGCATCCGACTCTGAGCCCCGCCAGGAATGATCCCTGAGCACTGCCAGGAGTGGCCTGGTGCTCCTCACCTCTCCCCCAAAAAAGTGGGGGAGGGGAGAAGTGTGTGGGCTTAGGTGGGAAGCAATAAGTGGCTGCCGCCGCCCTCCCACCTCCCATGTACCACAGAGGAGAGCAGCACATGGCTGGGCGGAGGGATGGACCCCTGAGAACTCCGGGGAGATGCCCAGGTCAGGAGTGGTGTGGTGGTGGGGCTGGAGCCATAGCACAGCGGGGAGAGCATTTGCCTTTCATGCGGCCAATCTGGGTTTGATCCCCCAGCGTCCCATATGCTCCCCTGAGCACCGCCAGGAGTAATTCCTGAGTGCAGAGCCAGGAGTAACCACTGTGTATTGCCGGGTGTGGCCCCAAAAGCAAAAAAAAAAAAAAAAGAAAAGTGATGTGGTAGCGCCGCCTGGGGTTGTATGTGGACACTGCATCCTCAGTTCAGTTTCAGGGATATGGAGTCGTTTGGAGGGACAGAGTCCCCAAGGTAGCTGCAGCTTCTAGAATGAACACACCCACTTGCTCATCTATCCATCCATGCACCCATCCATCACCCATCCCCTTGTATCTGGCATCCATTTATCCATCCACCACTCACTCATATCCAGGTACCATTGTCCATTTGCTTAACCATCTACCCACCAACCCATCTCTGCATCTAGACAGTGTGGCTTCCTGGTTTTGTTTAATGTGAAGCTCTAAAGCAGGATAAACACATGGTTTGTGTAGGTCAGGATGGGGCGAGGGCTTCTGGGGTCCCAGGAAACTGACCAGGACAGTGCCTGGGCTTTTCGGAACTGGGGCACAGTCAGAGCTTGAGCTGGGAGATGGTACACTGGCATCACATACAGAACTCATCCACTGAGTTTTGGAGCTCAGATCGGAACATTTTACTGGGTTCAGATCAAAGTTAAAAAATCAAACTGGCCAGAATGATAGCACAGTGGGGAGGGTGCTGGCCTTCCATTTGTCCCGTTCAAGTTAGAACCCCGGCACCACCAGGAGTGATTCCTGAGTACTGTCAGGTGTGACCCAAAATAAAAGAACAGGATCAGGGGCTGGAGCAATAGCACAGCGAGTAGGGCGTTTGCCTTGCATGCGGCCAACCTGGGTTCGATTTCCCAGCATACCATATAGTCCCCCAAGCACTGCCAGGAGTAATTCCTGGTCCATGAGCCAGGAGTAACCCTTGAGCATTGCCGGGTGTGACCCAAACAGCAAAAAACAAAAACAAAAACAAAAGGCTCAGAAAAGGCAGAAGTGACTTGAGGAAATCTCTCACCCCAAGAGTCACTGAACGCACCCAGATTCCTGCAGGCTTCTGGGACCCTGTTCATGTCCCATCTCATGCCTGTGACACAGGGAGGGCCTAGGGTCTGGGGAGGCATGTGCCCCAAGAGAGCAAGCCCAGCACCCTGCCTGGGCCTTCTGCACCCGCCCAAGAATGCCTTTCCCCTTTAAGGATGAGAATGATTCCATCTGCCAAGGGCTGTCCGCAGGAAAGTGGACCACGCCCTCTCTCACCTCACTGGTACTTGTCTCGAAAGAGATAAGAATTATTGTCGGGGAGAGGAAGATAAGAGTGACCGGGTGCCAACAAATGGCTTGTCTGGCCTTCCTGTTTCAGTATGGGTTGTGACATTTTTCACCATTCAATTGTTGGGAACATTCAGATCCCTGCCAGAGGGTTTGTGTGCGTGTGAAGATTGATGGTGTTCATGATTGGGGCTGCGGCGACAGCAGGCTCTAGAATAAGTCACGGAACATGTACTCACAGTAGCATGCACTGACCGTTGTCACTGAGAGGTCTCTGGTTTCTGTTATGGGGACCACATCTTGTGGTACAGAAGGGGTTCAGGGGTGGACGGGGGCCACTCCAGGTGATGCTCAGGATTTGGCGGGGGGAGGGAGTCATGTACTGCTGGGGATCAAACTCAGGGCCTCGCATGTTCATACCTTCTCCTCGCCAGCCCTCCCAAGCCTCCATCATAGTAGAGAGGAAGCCAGGGAAGCAGTGGTAGAGAACCTTCTGGAGCACACGAGGTAGGACCAGCAACATCTGAAACCCCTGTAAGTGAGGGCAGAGGACTTCAGGGGTGATGAGTGCGCCATAGACAAGAGGACACACAGGAAGGGACGGTTGGGTTTGAGTCGGGGGTGCCCGAGACAGCACCTAGCATCCCACGCGCACTCAGCGCCTGAGTCAAGACTGAGGTTTGGCTTTGGTCGTGTTGGGAGGACGTGAAGGAAAGAGTTCCTGGCAGAGGGAAGGAGCTGGGAGGGGGATCCGTGTCACACTGCGGGCCGAGCCCCGGAACTGCAGGCTGCGTCCAATACCAGAGTCCCACAAGACACATCAGGCCTCTAGATAGAGAAGATTGTTGGTGGCAGGACAGATGGGCAAAGGAAGAGAGGCTTTTGCCCCCGGTTCGGGGTGATGGAGAGGCAAGTCGGTGTGTCAGTACTGGGATTGTAGCGCCCCCTGGTGGTGAGTGTTAGATAGCAGGTAAATCCACAATCACCGATACCATATTCTTCCTCTCGTCTCTCTCTCTCTTCTCTCTCATCTCTCTCTCTGTGTGTCTTTCTCACACACACACACAGACGCACAGTATCCATCCCATCGCTCTCATTTTCCATGAGAAATGACACATGGTTTTTTTTTTTTTTTTGAGGGGCAGGCTTTGGCTCACACCTGGCAGTGCTCAAGGGTCATACCTGGTTGTGTTCATGAATCACTCCTGGTATTGTTTGCTGGGGACAGAACAGATTTGCCACGTGCAAGGCAAGTGCCCTCCCACTGGACTGTCTCTCCAGTCCAGCGCAAGTGTTCCTTGGTGTTGGGGATAAAACCCGTGGTGTCCACGCACAGAATCCACGCTCTCTCATGAGCTCTGTCCTGGGGGTTTGGGTCCCTTTTCTCCCCTCCTGAGGCTTCTGCTGGGGCAGTGGTGGTATCTGGGGCTGCACAGACTTGGTCGTGTGGTGCACTGACCACCACACAGGTCAGTTCTACTGGGCTCGTGGGCACATGGGACAATGCTGGGCTTGAACTCATGGCCCTAAGCTGAAGACAGATGCTCTAGTGCCACATCTGGGAGGCCACTGCACATTAAAAAAAATTCTGGGCCAGAGCAACAGTACAACGGAGGGGGCGTGGACCATGCACCTGGCCAACCTGGGTTCAATCCCCAGCACCCCATATGGTCTCCTAAGCCTCGCCAGGAGTGATCCCCGAATACAGAGCTGGGATTAAGTCCTGAGAACTGCCAGGTGTGGCCCCAAAGCAAACAGCATAAATACATGGTAAGTATATAAGTTGTATTTTAATGGATTAATTTTATTATTATTATTATTATTTTTAATTTAAATTTTATTGAATCACCATGTGGAGGGTTACAAAGTTCTCAGGATTATGTCAGTTATACAGTACTCAAACACCCTTCCCTTCACCCGTGCCCATATTCCATCACCAACCACCCCATTATACCTCCCGCCCCCTCCTGCCCCCCCAGTCCCCGCCCTTGTAAGTGATAAGTTTCACTTCGTTTATGCTTTATCTTGGTTACAGTCCATGTTTCAACACATAACTCACTATTGTTGCTAGGGTTTCCCCCCAAAAAAGAGAAGACAGTCCCACTGTCAAGGAAGCATTTGATGGCTCTCCATTGCTGAGAATGTAGAGATATTAAGTCCCGCTGTTTGTTACATAACTTTTCTATTTTTTTCCCCCCTCGTCCCGCGCCACCGAGATCACGCCTGTTTAGTAATCACCACGCTGCCTGACAAAGGGAAAACAAACCAAAAGAGATGGTTATTTCTCGTCATCAGCCGGCGTGGGGCTCTGGCTTAGTTGATAGTCTGGTAGAATGTCTGCAAGCAGTTTCTGGAACCAAAAGTAATACGCTGGTATCGGCCCCGGCTCAAGATTCCACCAGCGTCCCGCTGTTCCAAGTACATAATAATTTATTCCCTTGTATCTGATTCCCACGCCACCAGGTCCGTGTCAGCTTAATGGACATCATACTATGGTTAATGCCACGCCGCGTTTCTTCCCGAGAAAGAAGGATATTTCTTCTCAGCCGGCGTGGGGATATGGCTTAGTTCAGTCTATAGAGATGGCTACCACTTTGGTGGCCTTCAATATTTCAGCAAAAGACTTACTATTCTTGTTAGGATTTCCCACCAAAGTCCGACCCGTTAAAAGGGAACCATTTCATATTGGTGATGATTAAATGACAATAGGTTGCGCGGCCATGGCAGCAGCCTCGCGGCTTTGAATTTCTGTATAAAGTCCAGGGAAAGTACAGCCAGAAATTACACGTCGCTACAAACTTTAACCCTATTATGGTCCCCCCAAAGTCCAACCCATTACAAAGGAACCATTTCATATTGCTGATGATTAGATGACATTAGGCTGCCGAGGCCGCGCGGTTTTGGGTTTCTATATAAAGTCCAGGGAAAATTCTGCCTAAAATTCTATCGCTACAGGGGCTGGAGCGATAGCACAGCGGGTAGGGCGTTTGCCTTGCACGCGGCCGACCCGGGTTCGAATCCCAGCATCCCATATGGTCCCCTGAGCACCGCCAGGGGTGATTCCTGAGTGCATGAGCCAGGAGTGACCCCTGTGCATCGCCGGGTGTGACCCAAAAAGAAAAAAAAAAAATTAAAAAAAAAAAATTAAAATTCTATCGCTACAATCTTTTACCCTTTAACAAAAAACTTAGTACTATTGTTTGGAGTTTCCCCCCCACGTTAAGCCCTGCCAAAAAGGAACATTTACACGTTGCTGACAATCAAGAGATATTAGGTCGCGCGGCTGCGATTTCTATATGAAGTCCAAGGAAAATTCTTTTGGTAATTGCATCACTCGCTGGCAGCGCCTGGGCCAGAAGCTCCCAGCACACAGTTTGGAGGCATTTTGGGGGCGCCGCTCGTGTCCAAAGTGGTTCAGTTGCCTCTGGGGTCGATCTCGCGCGGGGCCGCAAAGGAGCGTCCCCACATGGCTCTGTGCTTAAATGTCGGCCGGCAATTTTATTATTTTTTTAATTTAAAAAATGTATTGGGTTTTGGTGCTGCACCTGGCAGTGCTCAGGGCTTCTTCTTAGGTCTCTGCTCAGGGATCTCTCCTGGAGGGGCTTGGGGGCCCTATGGGGTGCAGAGGATTAAACCAGGGCAGTTGTATGCAAGGCGATTGCCCTACCCACTGGGGCTGGCTGACCAGCTCCCCAGCTTTCTGTGTGAGCATGTGCCCCCTGGGTGGGATCTTGGGGAGCGGTGGGCCCATGGCTGGCTGCAGAGGCCTGGCCCGTGTTGTTCACGTTGGGGGGCCCGGGGCTGAGTGCCTCTGGAGGTATGTGCTTGCTCTGTGGTTGGGTGTGGGCTGAGTTGTGACTGTGGAAGGCCAGATGTGTGTGGCAGGGGAGGGATGTATGATGTGTGGCATGCTCCTGGCTGGCCTGTTGGGAGCGTGGTGCGTGCGTGAGTGTGTGTGTGTATGTGTCTGTGTGTATGTAAAAGTGTGGGAGTGTGTGTGCGTGTGTGCGTGCATGAGAGTGATGGCTGGAGAGAGAGTATATGAAGAAAACACTGGCCTGGCCTGCTACTATGACCCAGGTTCAATCCCTGGCAGTGCAGGGGGCAGAAGGGGAGGTGCAGGGGGTGGGGAAGAGAGAGAGAGAGAGAGAGAGAGAGAGAGAGAGAGAGAGAGAGAGAGAGAGAGAGAGAGAGAGAGAGAGAGAGAGAGAGAGAGAGAGAGAGAGAGAGAGAGAGAGAGAGAGAGAGAGAGAGAGAGAGAGAGAGAGAGAGAGAGAGAGAGGAGAAACAGAGACAGAGATAGCAGGCTGATGATGGATTCCAGCCCCAGGATCACTGCCGGCTGCACAGCCTCCCCACATCTGTGCAACAGACACCCCTTTGTTCTCAAAGGCAGAGGGATGTCTCCAGGCCCTGCTGTTTGTTCTCAGCCGCAGCTGGTCAACAGAGCAGCCTCTGAAGTTCTGCCTGGTGCTTGCCCGATGAGCTGGGAATGTGAGGGGGTGGTAAAGGTGGGGGTTCCAGGGTGGGGCATGGGCCCCTGCCCAAGGTGCTCTGGAATGCCTTCCTTGAGGAAAACAAGTAACAGTCATTTTGTTTGGGGGCCTCACCCATGGTGCTCAAGGCTTCCTCCCGGCTCAGGGATCACTCCTGGTGGGGCTCAGGGGACCCTCTCGGGTTCAGGGGATCAAACCCGGACTCCCAGCATGCAAAGCCTGTGCTCCAGTCTCTTGAGCTAACAAGATCATTGGGAGTAGGGCAAGGAAAATCACCAGTCACATGTCATTTTGGGGTCACACCTGGCAGTGAGCAGGGGCCCCTCCTGGCGGAGCCTGAGGGACCATATATGGTGCCCGGGATTTGAAGTGGGGCCAGCTGTGTGCTAGGCAAGTGCCTTACCTACTCTGCTGTCTTCCCGGCCCTTCATACAGACACAGGGTGAGGTGTCACCGCTGGTTCCAGGCGAATCTGGGGACACTGACGGCCGGGCCTGTTGGGAATAGGAACCCAACATTTGGAGACTCCTATGATCCAAATACTTGCTTCCCCCGCCCCCCCGCCCACTGTTCATATGCTGAAATGCTAACTCCCTCCCCTAAAGGTGAAGGTGTTGGGACGTGAGGACCCGGGGAGGTGCTGTGCTTTGACGGAGCCACAGGACGAGAGCGGTGTCCCTGGACGTGGTCCCTGACCTCCTCTCTCTTCCATGCCCAGAGTCACACCAAGAACATTCATCTCGGATCGGAGCCGAGAACCCTCACCTGACTGTGCTTCCTCCAAGACCTTGGGCCTTCCAGCATCCAGAACAATGGACAAACATTTTTTTTTTCTTTTTGGGTTACACCCGGCGATGCACAGGGGTCACTCCTGGCTCATGCACTCAGGCTCATGCACTCAGGAATTACTCCTGGGTATTTACTCAGGAGTAAATAATTCCTGAGTGCACGAATTACCCAGGAATTACTCCTAGGTAATTCATGCACTCAGGAATTACTCCCTGGCTCAGGGGACTATATGGGATGCTGGGAATCGAATCTGGGTCGGCTGCGGGCAAGGCAAATGCCCTACCCGCTGTACTATCGCTCCAGCCCCCAAACATTTCTGTTTTATATGAGATACCTCTTCAGGGACTGGAGTGATAGCACAGAAGGTAGGGTGTTTGCCTTGCAGGTGGCTGACCCAAATTCAATTCCCAGCGATTGATGTGGTTCCTTGAGTCCCTCCAGAGTGCAGAGCCAGAAGTAATCCCAGAGCATCACAGGTATATCCCCCCAAAAAAACAAACAAACCTAAGCAGACAAAAACTAGATACCCTCAGTGGTTGGAATCAACCAGAAGTGTGTGTAGGGAGGATGGTAGATAAGATAAAGAACCAGTATGACAATAGCTGGAAATGATCGTGTTGGAAAAGAACAGAGTATTAAAAGTAAGTAAAGGGATATACCTGATAACCTTTTAATATCTGTATTGCAAACCATAATGCCCTTTTGAGAGAGAGAGAGAGAGAAAGAGAGAGAGAGAGAGAGAAGAAAAGTGACTTCCACAGAGGCAAACTGGGGAGTTGGGTAGGAGGTGATGGGAGGGAAACTGGGGGCACTGGTGCTGGGAAATGTACACTGCTGGAGGTGTGGATGTTGGAACACTATATGACTAAAACCTAATCATGAACAGCTTTGAAAGGGTCTATTTCACAGTGATTCAATAAAAAAAAAATCTTTGAAAAAACCCACTAATTTTCAGCATCAACCTTTGTTTTTTTTTTCTTTATGGGTCACACCTGGCAATGCACAGGGGTTACTCCTGGCTCTGCACTCAGGAATCACCCTTGGCGGTGCTCAGGGGACCATATGGGATGCTGGGAATTGAACCCGGGTCGGCCTCGTGCAAGGCAAATGCCCTACCCTCTGTATTATTGCTCCAGCCCCTCAGCATCAAATTTTATCCCTCCCTCCCTCCCTCCCTCCCTCCTTCCCTCCCTCCCTCCCTCCTTCCCTCCCTCCCTCCCTCCCTCCCTCCCTCCCTCCCTCCCTCCCTCCCTCCCTCCCTCCCTTCCTTCCTTCCTTCCTTCCTTCCTTCCTTCCTTCCTTCCTTCCTTCCTTCCTTCCTTCCTTCCTTCCTTCCTTCCTTCCTTCCTTCCTTCCCACCTGGAAATGCTCAGGGGTTACTCCTGGCTCTGCATTCAGAAATTACTCCTGGTGATGCTCTGGAACCATATGGGATGTCAGGTATTGAACCCAGGTTAATGGCGTACATGCAAGTATCTTACCCTCTGTACTATCTCTCTGGTCCAAACTTTCAAGATTGTCTGTAACAGAGGGAAAAAATATAGAAGCATTAACTTTTCATATAGATATATATGGGGCTGGAGCGATAGCACAGCGGGTAAGATGTTTGCTTTGCACGCGGCTGACCCGGGTTCGATTCCTCCGTTCCTCTCGGAGAGCCTGGCAAGCTACTGAGAGTATCTCTCCTGCACGGCAGAGCCTGGCAAGCTACCCGTGGCGTATTCGATATGCCAAAACTATAACAACAAATCTCACAATGGAGACATTACTAGTGCCCGCTCGAGCAAACTGATGAGCAATGGGATGCAAGTGATACAGTGACAGTGATATATATATATGTGTATATATATATATATACACACATAAATATCACTTCATTTATATCACTTGTCCATATGTATATATAAATAGCAAATTTAAGAATGTGTTAATTTAGGAAAAATAGCTTTTAATAATTTACCTATTAATAAAAGGGGATATATATGGATATATATGTACAGATAATTTTAGTATAGTAACTGAAAATGGTAAATTTTTTTTATGAGATTTTTTTTTTTTTTTTTTTTGCTTTTTGGGTCACACCTGGCAATGCACAGGGCTTACTCCTGGCTCTGCACTCAGGAATTACCCCTGGCCATGCTCAGGGGACCATATGGGATGCTGGGATTTGAACCCGGGTCGGCCGCGTGCAAGGCAAACGCCCTACCCGCTGTGCTATCTCTCCAGCCCCTGAAAATGGTAATTTTAAAGTACAAATTTTTTTTTTTTGGTTTTGGGGTCACACCTGGCGATGCACAGGGGTTTACTCCTGGCTCTGCACTCAGGAATTACTCCTGGCAGTGCTCAGGGGACCATATGGGATGCTGGGATTTGAACCCGGGTCGGCCGCGTGCAAGGCAAACGCCCTACCCGCTATGCTATCACCTCAGCCCTTAAGGTACAAATTAAAATACCTTTGTTGGCATTCGTTGCTATGCTAGTTCATATAGACTAGGGTATTTGCAGGTTTTAAGTAATTTTATCACTGTAGGCATCAAAGAAAGTAAAATATTCTGTGTATAAAATTGAAGTGCTGATAGACAGTGAGATATAAAGATTTTTTTTTTTTTGCTTTTTGGGTCACACCCGGCAATGCACAGGGGTTACTCCTGGCTCTGCACTCAGGAACCACCCCTGGCAGTGCTCAGGGGACCATATGGGATGCTGGGAATTGAACCCGGGTCGGCCGCGTGCAAGGCAAACGCCCTACCCGCTGTGCTATGGCTCCAGCCCCGATATAAAGATATTTTAAAAAGTGCATTTTAGAGCTTTTTGACTAACACTGATTTCCAGAGAAAAGTGTTGTTCATCACTTGAAATATTTTGGAGCTGAGGGCCAGAGTGATAGTACAGTGGGTAGGGTGTTTGCCTTGCACAAACCCGGGTTCGATCCCGGGCATTTCCATATGGTCCCCTGGATCCGCCCGCAGTAATTCCTGAGTGCAGAACCAGGAGTAACTCCTGAGCATAGCCAGGTGTGACCTAAAAAATAGTAAAAAAAAAAAATGGAATATTTTAGAGTTGCAAATTTGTACGTGACGCTAAGTTCTGTAGATACTTAATAATGTAAAAAAGTTTTCATTCCTTTATTTTCTTTGAAAAATAAGTTTATTGTGCTATTAATAAATTATACATTACCCATTTTAAAAAAATAGACACCCTTACACTATATATAGTACAGTGGGCAGGGCGCTTGCCTTGCATGGGCCCACAGGGGCACACCTTAGGATCCCCTGGGCACCACGAGGAGTGATCCCTGAGTCCCACCGCGTGTGGCCCCAAAACTGAAAGAAAGAAAAGGGGTTTTGTTGACAATGAAGCAAGTAAGTTGGGAAGGATCCCCAGCGCGGACTGGGGAGGGGCTCCCACGAGAGGCGCTGGGGTGTGGGTGCAGCCTGCACAGCAAGCCGGCACAGCTCACACGCATGCCGGCAGCTTCCCCGAAACTCGAACATGCTCCTGGGCGCTGAGCGGACGCCCCAAGGCTCAGTCTGAGAATCCCGCTGGGGCTGTTTGTCAGCAGGTGATGGAGAGCCAGGTGCCCGCAGAGGACGCACGGGCGCCGGCTGGGGACCCTGGAGGGTCCCGCGGGTTCTGTGTGGCTGGAGGAGTCGGAAGCATGAGATATTGCAGAGCAACATCACTCCGGCAACAAACAGGCTTTATCTGGGGTGGGGAGCGGGCAAGCAACCCGTAATGTGAGCCTACTGGGAAACGAACCTGGGGAGAAACACGAGGCCTTCCCTGCAGAACCTTGGCCCGCCCCACACCGGAAGCGGAACTAGCTGCAAAGCCCCACGGGAGCTGCAGGGCATGTCGGGTCTGGTAGTTTTCCCGGTGCAGAACCCAGGACTCTTTCCAGCTACCTGACCTCATTATACGTGCATACATATATGCCGCTCCCTTCATGCATGCATGTATGCATGCAGTTTGTTTGGAGCCACACCCTAGTGGGTCTGTCGCTTCCTGTGGGGGACTCAATTGACCCCATTTAAATCCGGGCTCAGGGGCCAGAGTGATGGTACAGTGGGTTTGGCGCTTGCCTTGAATACTGACAGCCTGGGTTCCATCCTTGGCATCCCGTATGGTCCACTGAGCACCGCCAGGCGTGATCCCAGAGCTAGGAATAAACCCTGAGCATCGCCGGGTGTGGCCCCCAAACAAAAACCAATCATTCCCCCTCCCCAAATAACCCAGATTCAATTGACCTCAATTATATTGAGTTTTTTAAAAAAAATTTTTTATTGAGTCACCATGTGAAAAGTTACAAAGCTTTAAGTCTCAGTCATACAGTGATCGAACACCCATCTCTTTCACCAGTGCACATGTTCCACCACCAAGAATCCCAGCATACCTCCCCCCACCCCCTGTGGCTGATGATTTTCACTTTACTTTCTCTTTACTTTGATTACATTAAATATTTCAACAGGAAACTCACTATTATTATTTGGAATTTTCCCCCAACAGTCAAACCTGCCGAAAAGGCATCATTTGATAATTTGTTTTCTATTGCTGAGAATGAAGAGCATATGGATTTTTGAGTTTTGGATTTCTGATATTTTTAGCAACTAAGTCCAGAGAAATTTCTGCCAGAAATTGTATCATTGCAAGCTCGTACCTTTGTTTAGTGCGCCTTATAAGCTGGTGGTTGCCATGCCGCCGCCAGGGAAAAAAAAAAGCCGAGAGAGAAAAACCTTTCCCCTCCCTTGGCGGTATAGTGCTGTAGCTTAGTTCACAGTCTAGAGGCATTTCTGCAAGAAGCTGCTGGTGCCAAAAGTAGTGGGCCTCCGGGATCATGGGCGTTCTATATTGAGTTTCTGACCTCATTCAAATAGGGCTTTAGAGGACAGGAGAGAGAATGCAGCCGGTAGTGCTTGCCTTGCATGCATGTCGGGCTGGATCTCCAGCATTATATATGCCCCCTTAACCCTGCCAGGAGTGATCCCTGAGCACAGGGCCAGGAGAAAGTCTTTAGCATCACCCAGTGTGACCCATATCCCCAAAAAGTTAAAATCAACTAAATAGGATTTCTGTGCATTCATGATTACTGAAGAAATCAGTGGAACCAGTCAGGGACTGATATGCTAAGGTTTGAGGTTTGGTCTGGAGACACACACAAGTTGAATCTTCTATTTCCGGAATGCACCAGCTGGGTGTAAAGTGTTGGACAGGTAGACATTCCTCAAACCTGTTATTTCACCGTTTCACCTGCTCAGAGATGGCAAGATTCTATCTAGAAGGGAAGGTCCAGGGAGGCAAAGGGACTGGGCCAGGAAGGCCTGGGACAGAGTTTATCTTCATTGAACTGATGTTGTTCTAATTCTTCTTTTTCTTTATGTTTTTTGGGCCGAGGCGGTCAGGGTTTACTCCTGGCTTCCAGTTCAGGGGTCACTCTTGGTGGGGTTCCAGGGACCATATTGATTCAGGAGCGGTGACACCGTATCTGTTCGTCCACGGTTCCCAGGTTCTTCAATATGTAAGGAATGAAAATATTTGGGAGGTTAGAGTGATAGTACAGCAGGTAGTGTGTGACCAGGGTTTGATCCCTGGCATCACATATGGTCCTTTGAGCACCACCAGGAATAATTCCTGAGTGCACAGCCAGGAGTAAGCCCTGAGTACCTCCCAGTGTGGCCCCAAGAACAACAACATTAGCAAAAACAAAGAATGAAAATATTTAATAATAAAGATGCTCAGAATCAGAGTTGGACTAAGTTGAGTATGGCATGTGTGTGTGTGTGTGTGTGTGTGTGTTTATAGGAAAATTGGGTCTTGTATTACTTATCAAAGTGTCAGGGGAGTCCCATTAGTTTTTCAGAGATGTTATGTTAATTAAGGTTCATTTATATTGCTAAAATAAGATTACCTGGCTTCAAGCTCCGGCATCTCAGAGAGAGAGAGAGAGAGAGAGAGAGAGAGAGAGAGAGAGAGAGAGAGAGAGAGAGATTAATATATATATTTATATATTTTTCTTTTTGGGTCACACCCAGTGTTGCACAGGAGCTACTCCTGGCTCATGCACTCAGGAATTACTCCTGGCGGTGCTTGGGCGCCCATATGGGATGCTGGGAATCAAACGCAGGATGGCCGCGTGCAAGGCAAAGGCCCTACCCGCTGGAGTGATAACTCCAGCTACGAGATTAAAAAAGTATTACCATTTTGTATTCCGACTTAGACTGGCAGAGATGGTCTGTTTAGACCTTTTAGGTTATATATATGTATACATACATTATTATAGGTTATATATATTATATATAGGTTATATGTATGTTGGTAATCATGAAAAAATTAAACGTAGCTAATGAGTGCAATTGAAAATTAATATGCCCGCTCAAGCAAATCGATGAACAACCACACTACAATACTACAGTGCAATCATTCCTTTGGAGATTTTAGAAAATCCTGTTTATTTGACTATACAAAAAAAAATTAATTTGTTACTTTTTAGAATATTTGTATAAGTGAAATAACATGTATTAAAAGCTTCAGGGAAAATATCTCCTCATTGATTTGTTCTTCAATACTTGCCAGACCTAAATGTGATTCTTTTCTTTTACCATCTATATTCCTTAGGGCATGACTGACAAAATACAGCTCATGAGGTAACTCTTATTCACTTTGTTTTTCTTTTTTTTTTGGCCACACCCGGCGATGCACAGGAATTAACTCCTTGTTCTGCACTCAGGAATAACTCCTGGCGGTACTCCGGGGACCATGTGGGATACTGGGAATCGAACCCGGGTCGCCTGCCTGCAAGGCAAACACCCTACCCGCTGTGCTCTCGCTCCAGCCCCAACTCTCATTCACTTTTAGGTTATATTTTACCTCCGGGTATTGCCCTTTTGTCTCAGAGTTTCCTGGGAATTGAAAATCTGGGGCAGAATTTACAATTTTGGTAAACTAAATTTTCCCAGTCTCAGAAAGAGCCTAGGAATTTGCAAGAATGCGTAAAATGTAAGACGAAGCCAGCTAACAACACGGAGTCGCAAGGGGAAACTGAGGCTTCCTCTTTCAATTTCGGATGCCGTGGGTTGAACCTGAGTCGGCCTTGTGCAAGGCGCGCACCCTCCCCGCTGTCCCGGCGCTCCGCAGCTAGTCTCTTTCTTGCTGCCAAAAAACCCATCCCCGGCTCACATTACCCCCACGAGGGGAGCCGTGTTGCCAGCGGGCTTCACCCCTTCTACCCCCACTCCCAGATCGGCGGGTGCAAAAGGGCCCTGTTAGTCCGCCGGCACGGAGGGCTGGGCACGTGTGTCTCAGGGCGCTTCGGTGACGCGGCTGAATGTTCCCCGGGGGCGGTTTCGCTTGTGGGAGGACAGTGAGGGTGGGAATGGGCTGTCCCCACCCGCTCCCCGGAGCTGCCAATTTGCAGCCTTTCTGCAGAACCTCGCAGAGTTCCGGGCGCTGTGGGGGTGCGCAAGGGACAGCGCCAGCCGGGGCGTGCTGGGGCGTGCTGGGGCGTGCAGTGGAAGCAGCTTCCCTGGCAGGGGACCTCGTGCACCCCAATCCTTTCTGACTCCTCGGGCTCCCAGGGTGGGGAGCACAGCCCCGGAGCCTTCCCTCCCCGCGCGCGCGCGAGAGCGAACCCCCTTGGGCAGCAATTGTCTCCTTAGAGCTCAGCGGTTGGTCCTGGCGGCGCCCCCCACGGGACGGACCATTTGGGCGCGGAGAGGGGGGACCGGGGAGGGGCCGCGCCGTGGTTTCTCTGGACACTGTCCCTGCGGCGACACCCCAGGTCCTGAGAGGAAGAGAGAGGGGAGAGCTGAGTGTGGGAGTCAGCCGGACCAGAGCTGCAGCCCTCCACTGTCACTGTCGCGTGCGGGCTCCTGCGCCCCGCGCACCCTCTGACGTTGGTTCACTCCGCGGAGCCGCGGAGATCCGCCTCCGCCCCTGTGCCAGCGTCCCCGAAGCTCCTGGTCCTCCTGTGTGGGCTCAGGCTTTGCGTGGCCGACAATGCTGCGATCCAGGACCATGGCCGTCGCGGTGCGGATCGTTTATTGGTGAGCGCGACAGTCCCAGGTTCCCTCCTCGTACCCCGGGCCGCGCGCGAGTTAGCCCCGGGCGCCCTCGGTCTGGATAGGGATGCGGGGGTGGGGGTAGGGGTAGGGTTGAGGAGGGATCGAAGAAGGGTTATTGATCTCCTCGCCCCAGTTTGTGACTTCTCAGATGTCAAAAGTGAACCCTGCACTCAGGGATGTCCGTGCGCCCCCCCACCCAGCTTCTGTCCGCAGAGTGGAACCTGGGGGTCAGTTTAGGAACGGGAGGGCCGGCTTGGTTACCTTGAGGCTTTCTCCCCCACCCCCAGTTTGAACAGCTGTCATGGGATGCGGAGGTGGCGGGAGAAGGTTCTAGAAGGTTGGCGCCAGCGGTTGTTCAACAGACTGAGCGCGTGCGTTGCTTGCAGGAAGCCCGGCCAGTGGTCCACTTCTGGCACGGTCTAGTCCCTGGAGCATCACTGGCGTGGCCTAAAAACCACACACACACACACACACACACACACACACACACACACACACACACACTTTAGTAGCCCCCAAACCAAACACACAGACACATACAGACACCCACACAGACACCCACAAACACCCTATTTTAATGCGATAATACAGCCAGGAGGGCCCTTCCCTTGCACGTGGACCATCACACCGGGGGTTCGATTCCCGGCATCCCATAAGGTCCCCTGAGTCCCTCAAAGACCAATTCAGAGCTTTGTGGAGTGTGCACCCCCCACTCCTCCTCCCCATCCAAAACAAAAGAACAAAAGGAAAGTGCATGCGGGCTTGGGGAACATTTAGTGCTGAATGCTTGGTTTTTCCTAGCTCCCAGACTCTACTCCCGTGGTGCAGAGGGTTCTCGTGGGGGCGTGGGTGTGTGGTCCCACCTGTGCTAATGCTCATGGGCAGCTCCATTTCATAGGCAAGGAAACTGAGGCTGGCTGTAGGATGCTGGAGCGTCTGGGGATGGGGTTGCGGAAATCTGGGGTGGGTGGGGGGATGCTTCTGCGTTTTGGACCCCATAGCCAGGCATCCACTGACTCCGCAGCACCATCTGGGTGCCGCCACGTGGCCTGACCCGGAATAGCCCTGTTGGATTCCCAGCTGGGAAGCCAGGGGTGGTGGTTTGCCCTGGGCCCCAGGGCACTGTTGGTGTGGAAAATAGGGGTGCTGTCCACTGTACTAATCAGATTCCTTCCTTTCCCTCCCCTCTCCTCCTTCATACTTGGGGATTCCCCTGTTCATCTCGCTGGGTCCTTTCCTGTTCTCCGTGTTTCTTTTTGGGGCGTCCACCTCTTGCACCATCCCACCTCCTTGGTCCTCTCCGTGGTCCCACTGGCTGACCCCTCATCAGTGGAGCTTGAGGCTACAAGTCCAAGGTAAGAGGAGAGGCTGGGTCAGGGGCCATGGCGTGGACCCCGCTGACACGGGTGTTGACCCCTCCATCTCTTTCTTTTACAGTATCTTCAGCTCAAGAAGAAGTTGGAAGATGAATTCCCCGGCTGCGTGGATGTGGTGCGCCCTGGGCTAGGGCGGGGCTCCCCGAAGGGTGGGGATGGGGGCAGGGGGATGGGAGTGGTTTGGGGGCAGCCATGCCTTTCAGCCATGTTCTCCCGCCCAGGAAAGGGACAAACAGCCCCTCCAACACCTCTTCCTCTCTTTAGTGCGGCGAGGGGACACCCCAGGTCACCGGGTTCTTTGAAGTGATGGTAGCTGGGAAACTGGTTCATTCTAAGAAGGTTTGTTCATCTGCCGGTCCATGTATCCGTCTGTTTGTCCGTCCGTTTGTCTGGGCCCCCGGGAGCTGGTGGTGGTGGTGGTGGGGGGGGGGGGGCACGGCTGGTGTTGGTGCTTGGTCCCACCCAGCGCCCCCCTCCCTGTTGTCTGCAGAGAGGTGATGGCTATGTGGACTCGGAGAGCAAGTACGTGAGGCTGGTGACCGCCATCAAAACCGCCTTGGCTCAGGCCTGAAGGTTCCGAGGGCCAGGTGAGGGGGGCCCAGCCCCTAAGCTGAACTGACACCCGATCCCCAGAAACCCCTGCTAGTTCCTCACAGCCCTGCTCCCCCATCTGAAGACTCCTGTTCTTTTCAGGGTCCTGCAGGCTGCAACAGGGTTTGCAGACAGAAGGGGCTCCAAGGGGCTGGAGTGATAGTACAGTGGAGAGGGCACTTGCCTTGCACGCCGCTGACCTGGGTTCAATTCCCAGCACTCCATTTGGTCCCCTGAGCACTGCCAGGAATGATCCCTGAGCACAGAGCCAAGAGGAACCCCTGAGTATGGCCAGCTATGACTTCCCCCAAACAAAAAACAAACAAAAACATGAAGTGGTGTTCACCAATAAAGTGGCTCTGCGTCCACGGGGTGGGGGTGGCTTTTCTTAATATCCACCCTGAGCGACCTAGAATCAGTGTTATTACAGGGCCTGCTCTTTGGTCAGTTCCATACAGAGCCCTTCCAGAACCTTCCAGAATGAAAGCCATTCCCTAAGTATTCTCTGAGAAACCCAACACCTGCTGAGGCTGATTTTCAACTTTTCTACCTTGGATGAGCCCTAAAGCCTCTCTCTGCTAGAGCAGGACCCTTTTCCTAGACCAGGCCAGAATCCTGTGCGGTTCCTGACATTTCCTGCTTACACCTTCTCCCAGTCTTGGTCCTGATCATTCTGCCTGCCTGGCTGACGGGCCTTTTGGAATCTCCTGGGGACCACTTAGTGGAGTTGTCAGAATACACAAAATTTGTTTTGCTTTTGGGTTACACCCGGCAAAGCTCAGGGGTGACTCCTGGCTTTGTACTCAGGAATTACTCCTGGTGGGGCTCGGGGGACCCGATGGGGTGCTGGGTACAGAACCTGGATCAGCTGCATGCAAAGCAAGAGCCCTCTCTGCACCCTTCTCTAAACAGTGTGACTCATGTTCTAGAATGAAGCCCCCTAGCCATGCACCATCCATCCTCCTTGCAAAATGGGCCCTGGAGTAATTGATTGATTTATAATTCACTTATTTTGGGGGCCACACCTGGTGGTGTTTAGGGCTTACTCTTGGCTCTGCACTCAAGAATCAGTCCTGGCAGTGCTCAGGGGACCTTATGGGGTTCTGGGGATCGAACCTCAGGTTAGCCACTGGGCAAGCGCCCTGTCCGCTGTACTGTCCCTGTCCCTGTCCTCTGGCCCTGAGTTTTTTTTCCTTTTTTTTGGGGTCACACCCGGCGATGCACAGGGGTTACTCTTGGCTCTGCACTCAGGAATTACTCTTGGCGGTGCTCAGGGGACCATATGGGATGCTGGGAGTCGAACCCAGGTTGGCTACGTGCAAGGCAAATGCCCTACCCGCTGTGCTATTGCTCCAGCCCCCCTGACTTAGTTTTAATTTCAAAATGTTTTTTTTTTTGCGGGGTCAGGGATTGAACCCAGGCCTCACACATGAAAGGTGAGTGCTCAGTGACTGAGCTGCATCCCTGTCCCCCCTAAGCACTTTCTTTCTTTGGCTGCACCCATTGGTGAATTCCATGGTTGCGGAGGGAAGGGTGCAGGCAGGTCCAGAATATCTGTGTCCCTCCCACAGAGAATGTGGGCAGTGGCATTCTCCCAGCAAGGACTATCATACCCCATTCCAGAATCTTCCCTGAGGACCCCACTGATCCTCAGAGTCCAGAGCCTACAGGCTTTGGACCATTGGTCTGTGGCACTGTTTGAGGGGCTGACCTGAGTCACCAAGATTCCCCCTGGGGTACTTTCCTGGGATGACCCGTGACCCAGATAACTGGGGTGCTCTGAGCAGGTGGAGTCCCAGGAGGTGGACAGTGGGGGCCTGTTCTGTATGATGAGAGCTGATGTATTAGGGTCTGGCCAGGAGGGCCACCTTCGATGGGACTGGAGTTGTAGTACAGCGGGGAGGGTGCTGGCCATGTGCATGGCCAACCTGGTTCCGATCTCCGATGTCCCATACAGTACCCCGAGTGCCACCAGGAGTGATCCCTGAGTGCAGAGCCAGGAGTGAGCCCTGAGCAATGCTGAGCATGGCCCCCAAACCAGAGAGGTCCCCCTTCCCCAGGCCATTCTGAGCGGGTGTGAACAGGCAGGGGGTGTCAGTTCCTTCCCCGCTGTTGTGGGGGTAGTATGTCCTGTGGGCCCCGCTCTGGAAGATGGGTGCTGGTCTCCCTCACTCACTGACCCCCATCCCCTCTGTCCAGCCCCTTTCAGCAGACGCTCCATGAAAGGAAGGACTGAAATGTTCACTGGACGCCTGGTCTTTCCCCGATGTCCTCGCGGCTGCTGAGTGGGGAGCCGAGATCGGAGCCCCGGCCTTTGCCTTTGTGTGTGTGTGTGTGTGTGTGTGTGTGTTTCCCCTGAGGATCCAGCCTGTGCACTGGCCCTGTCTCTGTCTCCTTCCCTCCTGCCTACCTTCCCCAGCTCTTCCCTGTCCTGTTACGTTTGGGGTGGCCCCGCTCTAGGCCTCCTCCCCGAGGGGAAGCCGAGGGAGGGCTCCGGGTGACTGCGACAGATTTTGGCTGACCTTTCCAAACGGTTCAAATTCAATAAACGTGAGATGGGGTCAACACCACGTGCCTGTGTCTGCCTGCGTCCTCTGTGTTCACTGTGGTCCTCGAGCCTGCGCCCTCCCACCTCAGACACCGGGGGGTGCTAACCAGGTACCCAGGTAGCAGGTACTCCAGCCAGCAGCCTTGCTGACAAATTATGACAGTCTCCAGGGCCCGGAAGAGAGTCCAGCAGATAGGGGGCATGTGCTGGTGGCGAAGACCATGGTTGGATTGGTCCTTGAGCCCCTGCCGGGGGCCACTCCCAAGCACAAGGCCAGAGTTAGCCCATAGGGACCGGGATAATAGTTCAGAGGGCGTGGCATTGCCTTGCACACAGTGACCCGGGTTCAATCTCCGACATCCCACATTCTTCGAGCACTATCAGGAGTCAGGCCCTGAGTGCAGAGCCAGGAGTGAGCCCTGAGCCCTGGTTTGATCCAAACACACTGAATGTGGCCCTCAAACCTGACCTTCCCAACCCCTCGCCCAAACAAACAGAAAATGCTCTTCTGACAGCTCCAGGGCAGGGATATGGGGAGAGTCTAGTCTTGAATCGATCAACTCCAGGGTTTAAACATTTTTTTGCTGGAGAAATGCAGTCGGGTAAACTACCGGAATCACCTCAGATTCACACGTGGCTGATTGTGAGTTAATTTTTGACCATTGAATCTTCAGAAGCCTGTTTGTTGGTGCCCAGGTTTTTTTACCACATCTCCCCTGCCATCAATTGAAAGCCAGGATAGGGCTGATGGGGCTGGACCATAGCACAGCTGGGAGGGGCTTGCCTTGTATGTGGCTAGCCTGACTTTGATCCCCGGCATCCCTGAGAACTGCCAGGAGTGATCCCTGAATACAGAATCAGGAGTCAGCCCTGAGCACCACCAGGTGAGGCCAAGAAACACACACACACACACACACACACACACACACGATGGAGCTATAGGATGATAGAGTGGGTAGGGCTCTTTCTTGCATGTAGCAGACCCGGTTTCATCCCTAGCACCACAGAGGGTTCCCCAAGCCCCCTGTTAGCACAAAGGGCTCCGTGCATATGTGGGCCACCACCTTCTTCCCCTGACCCATGGGTCTTGCTCTGCTCTTGCCACTCGCTCTGCAGCCAGCTCGGGGTTGGTGGTTACCCCGGCACAGCTGCTGGAGTTCCACTGCAAGTCATTCAAGGTGCAGCCCATTTATGCTCCTTTGTCCTTTGCCTTCTGCACGCAGGTGAGGCAAGTGTGTGTGTGTGTGGTGTGTGTGTGTGTGTGTGTGTGTGTTTTCCCACATGACAATGTTGTGGGGGAGCATTTTCATAGCTTTCATGCTCTGCACTGCTGTTAAATAAGCCAGTCACAGCCAATCATTTAAAACACAGAAGACTTGGGACCCGGAGCCATAGTAGAGCATGTAGGATGCTTGCTTTGTATGCAACTGGCCCTGATTCAATCCCAGACATCCCACATGGTCTCCTGTGCCCTGCCAGGAGTGATCCCTGAGTGCAGAGCCCAGAATTGGTCCTGAGCACTATTAGGTATGGCCTACAAGCAAACAAAACACTAAGTTTTTTCTTTTCTTTCTGTCTAAGTAATACATCCGGGGGGTTCGCCTACAGTGAGTTATGCTTCTCTGGAAATAAAACCAAACTTGAATCTGAGTGGATATTTTTTTGGGAACCACATCTAGTAGTGTTTGGGCTACCCCTGGTCCTGGCACTGCTCTGATGGACCCCTGAGCCACATCCCTGACTTCAAATCTTAGTAGATTAACAGCACCTCGAACCTCCGGGGCAAGAACTGAGGCACCCAATTGAATTGGGGTGAGGAGACTTGGAAGGGTCTTGTGGTCCTGGGAAGAGGACGGAGGTACATTGCTGATGGGGCATAAAAGTTATGTGCACGAGAAATCATTATGAATCACACTATGACCACAGAATCTTAAACGAATTAAAAACAAAGCGAAGCAAAACCTCGAGAGCAGCTGTGTCTGGGCAGAGTTGCTCAACAGACTTTTCTATTATTAAAACACATGGCAAGTCATGTCCATGGAGGGAACCATGAACTTGTGATAGGTGAGATAGAGGAGGAGTTGCATTATTTATTTCATGTGCTTGTGACACTCAGATGCTAGTGACCTTCTTAACAGACTGAGGTCTGGACGCCTGTCATTATGTCACAGCGAGCAACCTCAAAAGATCTGTGATTGGGGTCAGAGTGATAGCACAGTGGGGAGGGCATTTGCCTTGCATGTGGCTGATCTGGGCTCAATCCCAGGCATCCCAAGTAGTACCCCGAGCACCACCAGGAGTATCCCCTGAGCATTGTCAGGAGTGACCCCCAAAACAAAACAGGTCTGTGATTTTCCTTGCACGCGGTTTACCCTGGTTTGATCCTTGGTACCAATATGGTCCTCTGAGAACTACCAGGAGTGACCCCTGAGCAGAACCAGGAGTAAGCCCTGAACATCACCATGTGTGGCTTAAAACACAACACAGAACAAAAATAATTTTTTTATGTTGTAATACTGCTTAGACTGTGGAATTTCCCTCCCTCCTCAAGAAAAAAAAAAAGAAAAGATGTTTTATTTGTAACAGAAAAAGAGACATTTTAACAGCTAAAGGTTGCAAGGAGGTCTACTGATGTACAGAGCTACACAGATCTTTCACACAATCCCAAGGGTCAAGGCCCTTGTGTCGCGACACCATATCCCACCATCAAGGAATTCAAATTGAAAGATAATACAGGACAGGGAAATCTTTTATGTTGGGAGAATTATACAAAATTCAAGTTCTTTGACTGGAAGCAAAGATTGCGTAACAGATCTGCCCTGAGTCACCTGCTGCTTCTGAGCACTCAGAGCTTTGTCATGAGACCAGGTGGTTTCCAAAACTTGAATTTCTTACTGGGGGGGCCGTGACCACGGAGCCATATACAAGCATCTCCTAAATTCCTCCTCTGAGGGCTGACAAGGGAAGTTCCTGCCTGTTAATACGGTAAGTGTAGGCCCCGCCCACTCAGACATGCACACCCACTGACGCAGACAGCACTTCTGTGAAAGACCGCCCACAAGGAGAAACCCTCCATGAGATCCCGCCCACAGAGAAGGCCCCGCCCACCGACGCAGACACCTTTCTGTTAGACACGCTCACATAAAAGGCCCCGCCCACCGGCCAGGCAACCCTCATCCTAGAACCGGCCCATAAACAAAGCCCCGCCCACGGGCACAGACTAGCTCTCGTGAGACCCGCCCTATTGTTAGCTCCGCCCACATTCTGGCTTTCCCGGGACTCCTAAGGCCTGCCCCCGCCCCCTCGCCCCTGTTGCCTGCGTTTTTGACCCAAGGGTGTCAGGCACCAGTCCACGTCTTCCTTTGGTGACTGAACAGTTCCTGTGCTGAACTACTGGCATTTGGAAGAGCTCTTAAAAAACCTGAGACCTTGTTCCCTGCCTGACAACTTGAGGGCAAAGGCATTCCGGGTCGGGGGAGCCTCGTTTCCCACTTTCTTTCCTTTCTTCCATTCCTCTTCGTCTCAGAGTTTTCATGTCTGTTGTTCTGTTGACACTCCTACCACCAGCGCCTCCTGTCACCAGTCACCTACCTCCGCCCCCGCCCATCCCCGGCTGCCCGCCCCCCCATCACTGCTGCTTCCCAGCGGGTGAGAGCTGGCCCGGCTGGGCTGAGGAAACTCTTGCTCAGCACAACCAGCAGGGGGCAGCAGAGGCCGCCGTCGCTCAAAGGCTCGTTCTTCAAGAAGCTTCAGTGTGTGCATTTGGATTTTGTTTAAAACGCAACAAAAAACTCTAACCAACCAAGCAACAGAAAAAAAAAAAAGTGGTCCGGAGCGATAGTGCAGCAAGGAGGGCGCTTGCCCTGCACGCGGTCAACCCGGGTTCGATCCCCGGAGTGATCCTTGTACATAGAGCCAGAAGTAAGTGCTGAGCTAACTCCAACCAAGCAACAACGACAACAAGAAAAACAAGAAAGTTAAAATAAGAAACTAGAAATGATCCGTAGTCGAGCTGATGCAACCAAGTGAATTGTTATCATGTAGAATAACTTCCAGATTGATCTTCACTTGGTCCCCACCTTCTCTGCCTCCTCTCTCTGCCACACTACAGGGATTTATTTATTTTATTTTAGCATGGGAGGCCGTGTCCTCTCCCATGGCGTGCTCCTAAGGGCAGACCCTCCCGGGCCGGGTTTGCTTCTGTCCCACCCTCTCCACCCGGCTCCCGCCCTAATCCTCTGTTAATGCTCGGGTCAGCTGGTCCCGGGTAATCCGCTTGGAGTCTTTGCTAAGTGGGACCCGGTCGTGTCAGGGCAGCCGCCAGGGAGCGCCAGAGATTCCCTCGCCGCCTCAGGAGGTCGACAGGCGGGATGGGAGAACCTGACTGAATTTTTGTTGTTATTGTTTTTAGGAGCTTAGGAATCGCCCCATCACTCATAGTGGCGCTGGGGTTCTGGGGACCTAGGAGTTAAAACCCAGGATTAGGGGATATGCTTTGTACCACATGGCCCCTTGGACCACATCCTCTGACCTCACATTTTTTTTTCTTTTGACTTTATGGGTCACACAGGAGATGCATACGGGTTACTCCTGGCTTTGCACTCAGGAATTACTCCTGGTGGTGCTCTATGGGATGCTCTATGGACCCTATGGGATTCTGGGAATCGAACCCAGATTGGCCGCATGCAAGGCAAATGCCCTATCTGCTGTACTATCCCTCCAACCCCTAACCTCACTTTTTAAATTTTGGGGGGCCACACTCAGCTGTGCCTAGGCCTTATTCCTGACTCTGCACTCAGTGATCAGTCCTGGCGGGGTTCACGGGAGCAAATGGGATGTTGAGCATCGAACCTGGATCAGCTGTATGCAAGTCAAATGACCTAGCTGCTGTACTCCAGCCCCTATGACCCTCCTTGTGAGCTACCATCCCCTCTGGGTGAGAATCACAGGAAAGGGATCTATGAGCACCGCTGGCGAGTTCCCTGATCCCAGCTGTATCCTGCTTTAAAGTTAAAAAATATTCCATTGTAAATTTTATTTTTGAAGATACATCTGATTCCTGGCAGGGCTTGGGGGATCATCAGTGCTGGGGACTGAACTGGGTGACTGTCTGCAAAGCAAGCACCCTACCTATTGGACTATCTCTTAATTAAGCTCTATTTTTTGTTTGTTTTTGATTTCTCGATCACACCCGGCTGGCAGTGCTCTGGGGATCATATGTGGTGCAGGTAATCAAACCTAGGTTGGCCATGGGGCTGGGGCATAGTACAGTGGGCAGGGCATTTGCTTTGTGTATGACCGACCTGGGTTTGATCCCCAGCATCCCATATGGTCTCCCATGCACTGCCAGGAGTAATTCCTGAGTGCAGGAGTAACCCTGAGTGGGTGTGGCCCAGAAACAACAAACAAAAGGAATAACAAAACCCTAGGTTAGTCTCATGCAAGGCCAGTGCCCTACCCTCTGGTAACTCTGGACTGTATTTTTAAGTTTAAAAATGATTTTCATGACTTGAAGTCATCAAATTTGCTTATAGGTGGATTTGTATCATGCTAAGTGAAATGAGTCAAAAAGAGGGACAGACATAGAATGACTCACTCATTGTGGGATATAAAATAATATAATATGAGGGGCCAGAGCAATAGTACAGTAGCTATGGCATATGCCTTGCATAAGGCTGACCTGGATTCAATCCCCGGCATCCCATATGGTCCCCCAACCACTGCCAGGAGTAATTCCTGAGTGCAGAGTCAGGAGTAACCCCTGAACATTGCTGGGTGTGACCCAAAAAGGAAAAAAAACCCACAATATGAGACTTAATACCCAAGGACAGTAGAGACAAGGGCCAGGAAGACTGCTCCACAGTTAGAAGTCTGTTTCATGAGCTGGGGGAGAAGGCAGCTGGGTAGAGAAGGGATCACTAAGTCAATGATGGTTGGAGGGGTCACCTGGGACGGGAGATGTGTGCTGAAACTAAACTAAGGACATAACATGATGACCTCTCAGTATCTATAATGCAAACCATAATGACCAAAAGGAGAGAGAGAGCAAGAAGGAAATTATCTGCCAGAGGCAGGGGGTGGGGGTGACAGAAGGGATACTGGGGCATTGGTGGTGGAACGTGTACAATTGTGGAGGGATGGGTGTTTGGTCATTGTATGACTGAAACTCAGTTATGAAAGCTTTGTAACTGTAACTCACAGTGAGTCAATAAAAATAATTTCTTTTTTTTTTTAGGTAAAAGGCTATATTGTTATTTTTCATGGTTTTGTTTTGTTTGGGGCCACACCCAGCAATGCTCAGGGATTACTCCTGGCTGTGCACTCAGGGATCCAACCTGGGTCGACCACATGCAAGGCAAATGTCCAGAGTCAGATGTAACCCCTGACATGTTGGAGCGATAGTACTGTGGGGAGGTTGTTTGACTTGCATGTGACTGACCTAGGTTCGATTCCTGGCACTCCCATATGGTCCCCTGAGCACTGCCAGGAATGATCTCTGAGCGCAGAGCCAGGTGCAAGCCCTTAGCACAGCCGGGTGTGGCCCCCCAAACCAAACCAAAGCAAAAAAAGAGTTTATCCTCATTAGCTTTTGTTTGTTGTTGTTTTTGTTTTCTTTTTCTTTTTTTGTTGCCATACCCCATGGGGCTCAGGGATGGCCTTGGGGGACCTTGGCAGGCCAGGTCAGATGTATACAAAGCAGGTGTTTTGTTTATTTTATTTTTGTTTTTTGTTTTGCTTCTTTTGGGTCACACCGACGCTGAACAGGGGTTACTCCTGGCTCATACATTCAGGAATTACTCGTGGCGGTGCTCAGGGGACCATATGGCATGCTGGAAATTGAACCCGGGTTGGCGTGTGCAAGGCAAATGCCCTACCCGCTGTGCTATTGCTCCAGCTCCCTGTTTGTTTGTTTGTGGACCACAGGAGGCAGTGCTCTTGGGCTTCCTCCTGGCTCTGCCCTGGGGCTGGAGAGATAGTACAGTGGGTCAGGCACTTGGGTTCTATCCCTGCACCACATAGGCGCCCCAGCACTGCCAGGAGTGATTCCTGAGCACCACTGTGTGTGGCAAAAAACCAAGACCCAAAGAATTCAGGTCTGGGGGCTAGAGCAATAGCACAGCAGGTAGGGCATTTGCCTTGCACGAGGCCAACCCGGGTTTGAATCCCAGCATCCCATATGATCCCCTGAGCACCGCCAGTAGTAATTCCTGAGTGAAGAGCCAGGAGTAACCCCTGTGCATCGCCGGGTGTGACCCAAAAAGCAAAAAAAAAAAAAAAAAAAGAATTCAGGTCTGATATTGAGGTCTTTAATCCATTTTGATCTGACTTTCATGCTTTTTGTGTTAGATAGAGGTCTGAGTTCTTTTATTTGGTTCCATGTCCAGTTTTCTTAGCACCACTTGTTAAAGAGGTTTTCGTTGTTCCACTTTATATTTCTTGCTCCCTTATCAAACATTAAATTATCATATATTTGAGGGTGTGTGTCAGGATATTCAACTCCATTCCATTGGTCTGCAGGTTTGTTTTTATTCCAATATCATTCTATTTTGATTACTATCGCTTTTAGTACAGTTTGAAGTTGGGTATATACATGATAAACTTTCAGTATCTGTATTGCCAACCACAGTGTCAAAAGGGGAAAGAGAAAGAGACAGAGAGAGAGAGAGAGAGAGAGAGAGAGAGAGAGAGAGAGAGAGACAGACAGACAGACAGACAGACAGACAGACAGACACAGACAGAGACACAGAGACACAGAGAGACAAAGGAGAGAGAGAAAAGTGCCTGCCACAAAGGTAGTCTGGTGTGGGAGGGGTAGTTGGTGGAGGGATGGTTGTTGGAACACTGTAGGACTGAAGCCCACCATGAACAGCTTTGTAAGGGTCTATCTTACGGTGATTCAATAAAAAAAAAAATTGAAAAGAAACACTTAAAAAAAAAAAAAAAGACCCACTGCTCCCAGGTCAGAGAGACTCTGCCCCAGGAGCTTGACGAAATCTTGGCTTTGTCCTTGTCATTGCTTGTCCTGACAGCTGAGTTACTTATGGGCCATTTCCAGGGACCGCTAGACCTGCCAGCTTGCAACAGATGGTGCCGAGGGCTGTTCCCTGGTGGTGACCTTAAGGCGATTTGCAGCCAGTTAAGCTGGGCCACACCCCTTGGCCCTGTTTTCCTTTAGGGGAATATAGGTATGACCATGGTGTGGGTTCATTTTACTCTAAATTTTCATGGGTGTATTTTAAATAAGTTGATGCATGCTAGACTGTTATGCTTTATCTTTTTGGCTTTTTTTGGGGCCAGATCTGACAACGATCAGGTGTACTCCTGACTCTGCACTCAGGAATTACTCCTGGTGGTGCTTGGGGGACTATATGGGATGCCAGGGATCACAACTGGGTTGGCTGCAGTAAGGCAAGAGCCCTATCTACTGTGCTATTGCTATTGCTTTGGTCCCTACTTACGCCTTGTTGGATGCACAGCGGGGCAGAAGCGACTCCATCATGTCTGGTTCCTGCTTCACATCTTGTTTTACCTAAACCTTTTTGTTTTTCTTAAAACCCCACTTCTCCCCACCGTCCATCTGTGAGGGACGGTCATTAGGGCTGAAAACTCGGCCTTGGCAAATAGTTTCATAATCGCTATTCACTGTCCGTAGAAGCCACCCAGACACAAGCAGGGTGAACAGCCACCAGAATGTTCTGAAAGCATGTCCAGATCACCTATCTGTAACTGTTTGTTTGTACTACTTGAAATTATGTTTTCTTCTGAATCATGAAACTTGCATTTTAACTTATGTTTTTGTTAAAATTCGTATGTGTGGATTAGGATGTAAGCAGATGTAAACATTAACTATAAAACTCCCATATGGTCCCCTGAGCACCACCAGGAGTAATTCCTGAGTGCAAAGCCAGGAGTAACCCCTGTGCATTGCCAGTTCTGACCCAAAAAACAAAACAAAACAAAAAAACAAAACACAACAAACCAAAACCCCCAAAACTTGCAGCTTTTCCCTTATTTGGGGTCTTGCTTGGGCCTGCGTGCCTAGAAGCTTGACCCCAGCTAGCTGGCTTAATAAACTCTGCTTGTGTATTACATTACTGGCTGAACTCTGTGTGGGCTCGAGAAGGGGGAAATTATCGACACCAGACCCTAACAGCCTCTGTTTAATTAATTAATTAATTAATTAATTTTGCTTTTTGGGTCACACCTGGCTCTGCACTCAGGAACTACCCCTGGCCATGCTCAGGGGACCATATGGGATGCTGGGAATCAAACCTGGTTCGACTGCGTGCAAGGCAAACGCCCTACCCGCTGTGCTATTGCTCCAGCCCCTCCTCTGTTTAATTTAAATTTAAATTTAAACTTTATTTTGTTTTAAGTTTTGGTTTTGGGGCCAAACCTGGTGATGCTCAGGGGTTACTCCTGGCTCTATGCTCAAGAATCACTCTTGGCGGGTGTTCAGGAGATCATATGGGATGCCAGGGATCGAACCCACATCGGCCATGTGCAAGGCAAGAGCCTTACCCACTGTATTATCTCTCTAGCTCACGCCTTTGTTTTAGTTATTTTTAGTTTTTGGCTTTTGGGTCACACTTTAGTGCTTAAGCTGCTTGCGTGTGGCTTCCTGTGATGTCTTACAGACCATCTATCTATGTACATGCGGTTGGATATGCAATAGGCAATTTTATTTTGTTTGTTTTGGGGCTACACTCAGCAGTGCTCAGGGATCACTCCTGAAGGACTCTGAGTGAGAACCATATGCATTTGTGGGGGTATAACCTGGCTTGGCCACGTGCAAGGCAAGCGCTCTCCCTGCTGTCCTATCTGCCAAAAGACTCTGACATCTCTTTTTCTGGATCTCTGAAGAAGTGCTCAGAAGGCCCTAGGTTGGGACTGAATTGATAATACAGTGGGTGAGGTGCCTGCCTTGCATGTGGCAGACCCAGGTTCAATCCCCAGTATCCCATGTGGTCCCCTGAGCACTGCCAGGAGTGATTCTTGTTTTAGTATTTTTTTTTTTTGCTTTTGGGGTCACACCCAGCAATGCACAGGGGTTACTCCTGGCTGTACACTCAGAATTACTCCTGGCAGTGCTTAGGGGACCATATGGCATGCTGGAAATGAACCCGGGTTGGCCACGTGCAAGGCATAATGCCCTACCCACTGTGCTATTGCTCCAGCCCAGGAGTGATTCTTGAGTGCAGAGTCAGGAGTAACCCTTGAGCATTTTTGGGCGTGGCCCCAGAACAAAAACAAACAAACAAAAAAGAAGGTCCTAGGGTCCCTTGCAGGACCATGAAACTTTGGAAATGGACTTGAAATGGGCCGCGTCTGAGGCAAGTGCCTCCCACCCTGTTCCCTCCAGTGTAAGCCAAGCTCTAGACACTTTGACTTCTCATTCGGCATCAGCATGAGGGAAGTGGCTGTGGTGAGCATTTCTCAAACTAGCTGCCATGAGCATTTCTCCACCAGTCTTCCGGCAGGTCTAGGTTTTTTTTTTTTTTTTTTTTTTTTGCTTTTTGGGTCACACCTGGCGATGCACAGGGGTTACTCCTGGCTCTGCACTCAGGAATTACCCCTGGCCATGCTCAGGGGACCATATGGGATGCTGGGATTTGAACCCGGGTCGGCCGCGTGCAAGGCAAACGCCCTACCGCCCTACCCACTGTGCTATCTCTCCAGCCCCCAGGTCTAGGTTTTTTAACTTCTCTTGGATTGGTACCTCAGAGTGGAATTACACAGTCAGCGTGTTATGGTATAATTAATGGCAAACTGGGGAAAAGGCTGAGCACTCCTCCAAAGCAATTGTTCCAGGCCTTCCTCTGCAGCAGGGAAAGAGCTTCTCCAAGCCCTGTCTCACCCACTTTTGTGGTGTGGACCTTCTTTACCATAAGGTTTTGGTGCTCATCAGGCTGGAGCAATAGGACAGTGGGTATGGCTCTTGCCTTGCACGCAGTGGACACAGATTCTATCTCTGGCACCCCATATGGTCCCCTGAGCCCACCACTGGATGTGGCCCAGTAGCACTGTAGCACTGTCATCCCGTTGTTCATCGATTTGCTCGAGCAGGCACCAGTAACGTCTCCATTGTGACACTTGTTACTGTTTTTGGCATATCATCGAATATGCCACGGGTAGCTTGCCAGGCTCTGCCGTGCGGGCGGGATACTCTCAGGAGCTTGCCAGTCTCTCCGAAAGGGATGGAGGAATTGAACCCGGGTTGGCTGCATGCAAGGTAAACACCCTACCCGCTGTGCTATCCCTCCAGCCATGTGGCCCAGTAACCAAAAAAATTATTTTTTGTGTTTTTGTCTTTAAGTAATTGTTAATTAATTTTTCTTTTTCTTTTGGATCACACTCAGCAATGCTCAGGAGTTACTTCGGGCTCTGCATTCAGGAATTACTCCCGGTGGTGCTCAGGGGACACTATGGGATGCTCGGGATTGAACTGGGTAGTTTGCATGAAAGGAAAACGCCATCCCTGCTGTGCTATTGCTCTGGCCCCTGCTAATTAATATTCTGGGCATGAGGGATCACACCCTGAGCCTTGTGCATGCCGTACATACGGTTTTCCTCTGAACCACGAGTGCAGCCTAGCGTTTTCAGGCTTTACTATAATATTAAATATTTTTTCTGTGTTGGCTGTTCTGTGTGTCTTTTTAATTTTTTTAATTTTTGGGTCATACCAACGGTGTTCAGGAGCTCCAGAATCAGGAATCACTCCTGGTGGGACTCAAGGGACCATATAGTATGTCAGGGATCGAAACTGGGTGGGTGGGCCATATGCAAAGCAAACACTGTCCCTACTGTTTTTTTTTTTTTTTTTTGCTTTTTTTGGGGGGTCACACCCAGCGGTGTACAGGGATTACTCCTGGCTCATGCACTCAGGAATTACCCCTGGCAGTGCTCAGGAGACCATATAGGATGCTGGGAATTGAACTCTGGTCGGCGGCGTGCAAGGCAAACGCCCTACCCGCTGTGTTATTGCTCCAACCCCTCCCTACTGTTTTTATGTATCTTTTGTGAACTATGTCTTCTGGTCAATTTTTTCCTTTTTTTGTGGATAGGTCACAACTGGGCTTATACCCGGCTCTGCATTCAGGGATCACTCTTTTTAAATTTAATTTAATTTTTAATTATTTTTATTTTTATTGAATCATTGTGAAATACACCTACAAAGCTTTCATGTTTCTGTTTCAGTCATACAATGATCAAACACCTATCCCCCCCACCAGTGTACATTTTTCACCACCAATGTCGCCAGTATTCACGCCCCCATTCCACCTCTCCCCCACTTCTATGGCAGACAATTTCTCTCATACGCTCTACTTTTGGGCATTTTGGTTTGCACTATAGACACTGAGAGGCTACCACGTTTGGTACTTTATTTACTTACAGGGATTACTCTTGATGATGCTGGGGATCATTTGGGGGGATCATTTCGTTGTGGGAATCAAACTCAGGGCAGTTGCATGCAAGGCAGGTACCTTACCCACTGTGCTATCTGTCCAGCTCCAATGCTAATTTACTAGAGGCATCACATGTATAGAGGAAATTAGGTCTGCAAAAGATACATATTTATTTACTTACTTATGGCTTTTTGTGTCACACTTGGCGATGCTCCTCAGGGTTACTCCTCAGGGGTTTGGCAGTGCTTGAGATGAGATGATTGAATCCAAGATTGGCTGCGTGCAAGGCAAATACCCTCCTCACTGAACTATAACTCTGCCCCCCACAATAGATATATTTTGCCAGTAGTCTTGACAATTGTTTGAATAGATGTTGATTGCATTTTGTGTTAACTTGAAGTCTTTCTTTCTTTCTTTCTTTCTTTCTTTCTTTCTTTCTTTCTTTCTTTCTTTCTTTCTTTCTTTCTTTCTTTCTTTCTTTCTTTCTTTCTTTCTTTCTTTCTTTCTTTCTTTCTTTCTTTCTTTCTTTCTTTCTTTCTTTCTTTCTTTCTTTCTTTCTTTGATGGGGGGTGGTCACATACAGCAGTGCCCAGGGCTGACTCCTAGCTCTACACTCAGATCACTCCTGCAGGGTTTGGGGGGTACCTTATAGGGAGCTGGGGATCAAGGCAAGCTTCTCATCCACTTTACTATCACTTTGGCCCAATGTGATGCTTTTTTTGGGTTGTTGCTGTTTTGGGACCACACCTGGAGCTGCTCAGGGCTTATTCTGGCTCTGTGCTTAGGGATCACTTCTGGTGGCCTCAGAGGGGCATATGGGGTGCTGGGGATGGAACCCGGGTCCACCTCGTGCAAGGCAAATGCTCTTCCTGCTATTATAGTTCTGCACCCCGCAACTTGATGTGTTTTGTAGACAAGAACTTAAAAACTTTTGCTCTGGAGCCGGAGTAATAGTACCATGGGGAGGGCATTTGCCTTGCACGTGGTTGACCCGGGTTTGATCTCTGGCAACCCATATAGTTCCTGGATAACTGCCAGGAGTGATTCCTGAGTGCAGAGCCAGGAATAAACCCTGATGGCTGGGTGTGCCCCCAAAATAAAACAATTTTTTTTTTATATCTAATCTATCTATTTTCTTTTCTCTTTATTTATTTGTTTGTTTTGGGGGGCCATGAGTAAAGAGAGTCTGAGCACTGGAACCCCAACAGTGCCAGGGAGGAGAGGGGGAGAGAGAACGCATGTGGGGGAGGGGGGCTCAGTTGCGCAGGGCCACTGGGGAAACAGAGGCAGCAAACAAGTCCCATGGGACAGCACTGAGAGAGACCATGGTGGTGGTGCTCGGGGCAGAATGGGGGTCCTGGGAGAGGGTCCAGGAAAGCCTCTGTTCCTCTTGCATGCATTCAATCTCTGGGGAAGCAGCAACTCAGGAGAGACCCTCAGAATGGAGGGGGGGTGGGGTTGGTAGGCACAAGCGGGGAGTGGGGCTGTGATGGGGGAGGGGAGGAGATTAGGCAGACGGCGCCCCTCCCCCTCCCTGTCAATGTCACCTCTGGGGTCCCCTCTGGATTACCCTGCTAGATCCAGGCCACCGCCGCTGACATCACTCCCTGCCAGGGCTTAAAACCTGTCCCTGCCACGGTATCTCCAGCCTCAGTCTGCAGCTGTCCTCTGGGTCCAGCCTCAGCCTCTAGGACAACCTGGGCCTCTGGTGAAGGTGAGTGGGCTGGGGATAGGAGACGATGATGGTGGGGGACCCAGCACAGGGTGGAGTTCAGCTTCTTGGCTGTGTTTGCAGCATCTGGGAATGGGTGCTGATCAGAGGAGGGACACAAATTGTTCTGTCCTGAGGTTTGGTGAATCCTGGTGGGCTGCCTGGAGAGGGAGGGCACGTGAAAGGCTGTAGGGAGAGGATGGAAGGGGCTCTCTTCCATGCAGTGGGTTGGGTCAGGGACTGGCTAGGGCATGAGCGCACCGGGAAGATTCAGGGGCAGAAGTGACAGGAAACATCTCTCCCAGCCTGCAGAGCTAAATTTTTTTTTCACTCCTAACACCCCATTCTGTCTTTTTAGTTTTTGGGTCACATCCGCCAGTGCTCAGGGCTACTCCTGGCTGGGTGCTTGGGGGACGGTGTGGGGCCATGTATGGAATCTGGGGATTACAACACACAAAGCCGGTGCTTGTATTTTCTTTAAAATTCTTATCTCTGGGCCGGAGTGATAGCACAGCGGGTAGGGTGTTTGCCTTGCACGCGGCCGACCCGGGTTCGATCTCCGGCATCCCATATGGTCCCCCAAGCACCGCTGGGAGTAATTCCTGAGTACAAAGCCAGGAGTAACCCCTGAGCATCGCTGGGTGTGACCCAAAAAAAGCAAAAAAAAAAAATTCTTATCACTGATGGGGCCAGAGCTGTGGTACAGCGGGGAGGGCATTTGCTTTGCATGTGACTGACTGGAATTCGATCCCTGGCACCTCATATGGTTCCCCGAGCACTGCCAGAATCGGGTCAGAAGTCAGCCGTGAGCACCGCTGAATGTGGCCCCAGGACCAAAAGCAACAACACGAAACTACCAAAAACTGTTCACTGACTTGAGAGACAGCACAGGGTTCAGGCGTTATCTTGATGGCAAGTCCTGGTTCGATCACCAGCACTGCACAGGCCAGGAGACAGCCCTGGGCACTGCGGGTGTGATCCCAAGACAACACTTCCTGGAAATCCGTCTTCTGTTGTGTTTTTACCTCTTTGCTCACCCAATCTTGATTTCTTCCCCTGCCTGGCAAGTGCCCAGGATGAGGAAATGTTTGCTCCACGGACAGAGACAGGGCCCAGGGTGGGTGGCTACTGGTGTTCAGAATCTCAGGGATTGTGTCGGAGCAATAGCACGTGGGGAGGGCATTTGCCTTGCACGACCCAGGTTTGATTCCCAGCATCCCATATGGTCTCCTGAGCCCAGCCAGAAGTTATTCCTGAGTGCAGAGCCAGGGGTAACCCCTGAGTATCACAGGGCGTGACTCCAAAACCTAAAAAAGAACCTCCCAAACCCAGAAAAACCCAACCCCTCAGGGGCAGGGGTGCCCCTGGACTGGAATCTCAGTGGGTGGCTGATCCCTCAGGTTCCCCAGGGGGCTCTCCTCATAGAGACACCTGCACCTCCCTCTGTACCCCAATGGGGTTGGGGTACAGCTGGGGTGGCTGGGAGGAGGGTAGGAGGCAGGAGAAATGTAGCCCTCCAGGCTGAGACCCAGGACTCTCAGTGTCTGGCTGCCCTGATCGGATTTGTGTTTGCTTTATTTAAAATTTATTTTAAGTTTGCTTTTCTGGGCCACGTTTGGCGGTGCTCCAGGCTCATTTCTGGTTCTGTGTTCTGGGATTCCTCTTAGTGGGGATCAGGGAAGGATACTAGGGTATGCTGTCGGGGGGTCAGTGGTGTGCAAGATGAGAGCCTTCACTTATGTGCTCTCTCTCTGGCCAGTCCCTGAGGTCTTGCTCCAGACTCTGGGCTGTTGTGTTCCAACCCAGAGTTGGTGGGGCCGAGGGGAGGGAACAGCTAAACAACTGCAAGTTCTGTGGGCTGTGGACCACCTAGCTTGCAGTGGTCTTCCTGCCCCCAGTGGTCAAAGCAATTATCTCCATGAGGGTTTGAGCCTTGGGTGCCCCCTGTCTGAGCCCCAGGATGTGAACACCAGGAGGCCAGAGTTGGATCTCTGGTGTGGCAAGTTTCTGCAGCTTCAGCACTGGGGGTGGCCCCCAGAGCTATGCAGGAAATGGCCCCTGAGGTCTGCCTGGTGTGACCCCAAGACTTTTCTTTTTTTGGCTTTTTGGGTCACATCCTGAGTAATGCTTAGGGGGTCACTCCTGGCTCTGCATTCAGGAATCACTCCTGGTGGTGCTTGGGGTACCCTATGGGATGCCAGGTTGGCTGCGTGCAAAGCAAACGCCCTCCCCACTGTACTGTTACTCCAGCCCTGCCCCATGACTCTTAAAAATATTCCGAACAGCACTACTAATCCCTAAATGGCTAGGAGAAGCTTGGCTTCTAATCAATAGGCATGCAAGCCCAGGTCCCGAGTAACGGGCGGTAAGAGGGAGGATGAGGTAGAATCTCAAATAAATTAAAAACTTTTTTTTTTTTTTTTTTTTTTTTTTGCTTTTTGGGTCACACCTGGCGATGCACAAGGGTCACTCCTGGCTCTGCACTCAGGAATTACCCCTGGCGGTGCTCAGGGGACCATATGGGATGCTGGGAATCGAACCCGGGTCGGCCGCGTGCAAGGCAAACGCCCTACCCGCTGTGCTATCACTCCAGCCCCCAATTAAAAACTTTTGTTGTGTGTTTGGGATCCCTCTTGGTGATGCTCACTCGGGTGCTATTTCTTTTCATTTTCTTTCCTTTTTTTTTTCCTTTGGGGGGGCTACTCACCCAGCAATGCTCAGGAGTTACTCCTGGCTCTACACTCAGGGCTCACTGCTGGCAGTGCTCAGGGGACCATATAGGATATTGAAGATTGAACTCAGGTCAGCTGTGTGCAAGGCGAGTGCCCTCCCTGCTGTCATATCATTCTGGGTCTTTCCTTCCTTTTTGAAAAAATATTTTGGGGATGTTTTATTTTTGAGAAGATAATACGTACTACATGATTAAAAAAGTGATCCAAATTCGAACTGGAGAGATAACAGCAGGTGGGGTGTCTGCTTTGCACCTGGCTGACATGGTCCCATCCCTGGACACCACCTAGGGTCCTCCCAGCCTGCCAGGAGTCATTGATCCCTGAGTGCAGAGCCATGAGCAAGCTCTGAGCACAGCTGAGAATAACAAATGCAACCACAAAAGTAATCTAGACTGAAAACAGAGTAGAGATGGAGCACACTCTTCTCCAAGCGGTCATTTTTACAAGTGTCTGTTCTTTTTCCATGCATCTACAGTGCACATCTATCCACATCCATATGCTTAGATGTACAAATATAATGGTCACTGTCACCGTCATCCTGTTGCTCATCGATTTGCTTGAGCGGTCATCAGTAACGTCTCCATTGTGAGACTTCTTGTTACTGTTTTTAGCATATCGAATATGCCACAGGTAGCTTGCCAGGCTCTGCCGTGTGGGCGAGCACTCTCGGTAGCTTGCTGGGCTCTCCGAGAGGGGCAAAGGAATCGAACCTGGGTTGGCTGTGTGCAAGGCGAATGCCCTACCTGTTACGCTATCGCTCCAGCCCATATATATATATATACACATATATATACATATATATATTTATTTTTAATTTATTTTTTTATTGAGTCACCATGTGGAAAGTTACAAAGTTTTCAGGTTTAAATCTTAGTTATACAATGCTCGAATACCCATCCCTTCACCAGTGCACATATTCCATCACCAAGAATCCCAGTATAGCTCCACCCCGCACCCCCACACCCCTAACCCCCCCCACACCCCTAGCCCCCCCACCCTTAGCTCCCCGCCTGTGTAACTAATAAATTTCACTTTACTTTCACTTTGATTGCATTCAATATTTCAACAAAACTCACTATTGTTTGGAGAGTCTCTCCCCTAAAGTCAGACCTGCTGAAAAGGAAGCATTAGATAATTTGTTTTTCCAGCCCATATATTGTGTATGTGCAATTGCTGTCTACCTTTGAAAACATATATCCTGCAGAGTATACCCACTCCCCCTTGATTGCCATAGTATAGTGCATGTAATTTGGTAATATGAGACATTTAATACACACACAGGCATGTTTATACCCCTGATTGACAAAATAATTTAATATTTGAACATCTGGGTTTCAGGTCACAACTGGCTGTGCTCAGGGCTTAACTCCTGGCTCTGCACTCAGAGATCGCTTCTGGTGGTGCTTAGGGGTCCCTATGGGATGCCAGGGATGGAATTTGCCCTCCCCGCTGTGCCATCTCCCTGGCTTCTCTAATACTCCTTTCTCTCATCAGCTGGATGGACGATTCCTGTGGTGAGGGAGGAGCCTTACTGCTGTTATTTTTTCAGATGTGCCCCACCCCCACCTGTCCCTTAGCGTGACCAACTGTCCTGGTTTGTCAGGGACCATGGGGGTTGGTGGCATGGAAATTCTTGTCTTCTGAGATACCCTCCACTGTGGGCTGACTGGTCCAGATGGCTTCCCTGCTCTCCCAGGCTCCGCCCTCTCCGGCTCATAGCAAAGATCCTGGAGATGCGTGTGGTGGGATGTGAGTCCCCACATGGTCCCCATCACCTCGTCAGCTCTCTCTGCCTTCCAGAGCCTCAGGCACGGGGTGCTCACGCGGAAGGCGGTGCCACTGTGAAGGGCACTGAGGCCCAAGCAGGAGCGAGACGGGGCTTGAGGATCTGAAGCACCTCCTGCGGCTTGGCGAAGAGCCTCCGCCTGCTGACTGTCCTCTTTCAGGCCCTTTGACCTGGGCCTTTCCCGCACCCCCAGGATCATGATGGCGTATCTGAACCCGGGGCCTCACTACTCTGCCTTGACCCTGAGCGGCGCCAGCGTGGACCTGATGCATCCGGCTGTACCCTACCCAAGTGAGTACCAACCTGCACCCCCACACCCCAGGCTGCTCCACTTCCTTTGCTCAGAGGAAGAGGAGGAGCCCTTCACGGGTGACATCAGCCATATGCCCATCAGAAGGGCTTGGCTGTGTTACTTGGTCTGCAAGGAAGGTGTGGTACCTTCACAGGGGGTTAGGGGAGCGGTTTCCCTGGTGGTGGGTTGGGATGGAACATGTAGATGAGACTCCCAGTGGGTCCCCATCTGTTAGCAATGTGACTTAGGTGGCTTCTTTATTTATTTATTTATTTATTTATTTTGCATTTGGTTGATCACTATGGACCTCCCTCTTTTTTTTTTTCTTTTTGGTTCACACCCGGCGATGCACAGGGGTTATTCCTGGCACTGCACTCAGGAATTATCCTTGGCGGTGCTCAGGGGACCATATGGGATGCTGGGAATTGAACCTGGGTCAGCCTCGTGCAAGGCAAATGCCCTACCCGCTGTGCTATTGCTCCATCCCCGGACCTGCCTCTTTTATGGGTTAGAAGCAGTTTGGTCACATTCTAGATTGGCTTTCTTTGTTGTTTGGGGCCACACGCCACAGTGCTTGGGCTCTTCCTGGATTTGTGCTGAGGAACGAGCTCTAGTGGGGCTCAGGGGGACCCTCTGTAGTGCTGAGGCTCTATCCAGGGTGGACTGCATGCCGGGAAAGTTCCCCACCTCCTGTTCTGTCTCTCGGGCCCTGAAACAGCATTGTCAGCCTGTCTGCCTGCGGTTGGCACCTGTCTCATCCCAGTCCAAGAGAGGTGGCTTGGACTCCTGGCAGGAGGCGGGCATCAGTCTCCTAATGGCAAAAGAGGGTCCCCTTGTTATGGGGGGGAAAGCAAGGCCCCCTGTTTCTGGGGAGAGGGAGTCCTGGTCACCTGGAGTCCCGCTTGCCTGTCCTTCCACAGGTGCTCCAAGGAAGCAGCGGCGGGAGAGGACCACCTTCACCCGGAGCCAGCTGGAGGAGCTGGAGGCCCTATTTGCCAAGACCCAGTATCCTGATGTGTATGCTCGTGAGGAGGCAGCCCTGAAGATCAACCTGCCTGAGTCCAGGGTGCAGGTGGGCTCACTGGGTGGCATCCCGGACTGGTGGGGGAGGGAAGGAGGAGACAAGATGACAGAGTGAGGGAGGAAGTGAGGTTAGAGTTAGGAAGAAGGTGAGGTGACAGTGAGGGAGGAGACAAGGTGACAGGTTGAGGAAGGAGGTGAGGCAAGAAAGTGTTAGAGTCCCCAGCACCCTGATTGACACTCCCTCATCTGTCCTCACCTCCTTCACAGTCACTCCACTGCCTGGCACATCCTGCCTTGGCCTCTGTGTGGGAGCTGCCCTGTTGCCTTCATCTATCAGTCAGTCAGGGCCTGTCCTCAGACCTGCATGGGCAGCTCGATCGGAGCTGTGATCCCCCGCCCACTCCCCAGTGCCACTGTCCCCCCTTATCCTGCTCAAGTGGGTGTTTCATGGGATGGATCCTGTTTCACAAGAGTGCCCCATGATTGGGTATAGTGGGTTCACTGACCTCAGCTGATGCACCCCAAGCCTGATGCTTCTTAGCCTACTGCATGGGTGGGTGAGTAGGCAGACGGTGTGTGAGTGTATGTGCGCGTGTGTGTGTGTGTGTGTGTGTGTGTGTGATTCATGTGAGTCTGGATGAATGTGTGCATATGTGCACTGTGAATGCACGCATGTTTGTATGCAGCACACGTGCATGACCATATGTGCATGTATCATGATTAGGTATATGTGGATGTGTGTTTGAAAGTATGTATTATTAGTATAGATTTTATTGTATGGATGATGAATATTTACATTTATATGTATGCTGAATGTATATATATATAATTATATATACATTTTTTCTTTTGGGGTCACACCTGGCAATGTACAGGGGTTATACTCCTGGCCTCTGCACTCAGGAATTACTCCTGGAGGTGCTCGGGGGCCCATATGGGATGCTGGGAATTAAGCCCGGGTCGGCCACGTGCAAGGCAAATGCCTACCTGCTGTGCTATCGCTCCAGTTCCTATACATATTTTTAATTTTTGCTTTTTGGGTCACACCTGGCGATGCACAGGGGCTACTCCAGACTTTGCACCCAGGAATTACCCCTGGCGGTGTTCAGGGGACCATATGGGATGCTGGGAATCGAACCTGGGTCTGCCACATGCAAGGCAAATGCCCTATCCGCTGTGCTATTGCTCCAGCCCTTATATTTTAATTTGTTATTGAATCACTGTAAGATAGACCCTTACTGTAACACTGTATCACTGTCATCCCATTGTTCATCGATTTGCTGGAGCAGGCACCAGTAACGTCTCCATTGTGAGACTTGTTACTGTTTTTGGCATATCAAATACGCCATGGGTAGTTTGCCAGGCTCTGCCGTGCGGGCAGGATACTATTAGTAGCTTGCCGGGATCTCTGAGAGGGATGGAGGAATCGAACCCAGGTCGACTGTGTGCAAGGCAAACACCCTACTCGCTGTGCGATCGCTCCAGCAGATCCTTACTACATATATTTTTAAAATATTTTTTTTGGCTTCTTGGGCCACACCTGGTGATGCTCAGGGGTTATTCCTGGCTCTGCACTCAGGAATCACTCCTGGTGGTGCTCAGGGGACCATATAGGATTTCAGGGATGGAACTTGGTTGGTCATGTGCAACCTGGCCCTACCTGCTGTATTATTGCTCCAGCCCAAGATTTGTAGTTATACTGATGTAGATATGAATATTAAAATGTCTGTATGGATAGGCTTATATGAGTGTGTGTATTAATGGGTGGAAAATGTACATATTTGTGTCCAAATGTGGGATGCATCTATGCAGGTGTAAAAGATCTATGTATGTATGAATTATAAGCTGGACTAAAGCATGTGTACTTGTATTAATGTATGACGTGTAATGAGAGAGTGAGGATATATGTGTGTTTATATGGAATATATAGCCAAGTAGAGGTTCATTATGGATGAGTTGATAAATAGATGGATGGATGTGTATGGATGTATGCATGAAACTTTTAGATAAATGCATGGATGGATGGATGCATGGATGGGTAGATGATGATGGTAGATGATGATGGGTGGGTGGGTAGACGATGGATGGTGGATGAGTGTGTGGATGGAAAATGGTGAGTGGATGGAAGGATGGACGCATGAATGCATGGGTAATGGGTAGGGGTGTGATGGATGGGTGGGTAGAGGATATGGATGGGTGGAAGGTGAATGAATGGATGCATGGATGAATGGGTGGGTGGGTAGAGAATGAATGTGTGGGTGATGGGTGGGTGGGTAGAGGATGGATGTGGATGGTGGAAAGATGGAGAGTGAATGGATAGATGGATGTATGGATGTATGGGTGATGGTTGGGGGCTTGATGGATCGGTGGGTAGAGGATGGAGAGTGGGTGGATGGAGGGTGGGTGAGTGGGATAAAACACCCAGCAATCAGATTGCAGAGTGAAGAGAAGGACTCCGACCTGTCCCGCCTGTAAAATTCTAACACTTGGGGAGCATGAGGGCTCCTGGGACTCTTCCTGTCTCATTCCTCTGACCTCCTTGCCCCCTAGGTCTGGTTCAAGAACCGTAGGGCTAAATGTCGGCAGCAGAAGCAGCAGCAGCCTCCAGGGGCCCAAACCAAGGTTCGCCCGGCCAAGAGGAAGGCCGGCGTGTCCCCCAGGCCCCCCACGGATGTCTGTGCAGACCCTCTTGGCATCTCAGATTCCTACAGCCCTCCACTGCCTGCTCCCTCGAGCTCCCCCACCACTGCAGTGGCAACGGTGTCCATCTGGAGTCCAGCCTCCGAGTCCCCTTTGCCTGACACCCAGCGGGCTGGGCTGGTGGCCCCAGGATCCTCTCTGACCTCACCACCCTACGCCATGACCTATGCCCCAGCCCCCACTTTCTGCTCTTCCCCCTCAGCCTATGGGTCCCCAAGCCCCTATTTCAGTGGACTGGACCCCTACCTTTCTCCCATGGTACCCCAGCTGGGGGGCCCAGCTCTCAGCCCTCTTTCTGGCCCTTCTGTGGGACCCTCCCTGGCACAGTCACCCACTTCTCTGTCCAGCCAGAGCTACAGCACGTACAGTCCCGTGGACAGCTTGGAATTCAAGGACCCCACAGGCACCTGGAAATTCACCTACAACCCCATGGATCCTCTGGATTATAAGGATCAGAGTGCCTGGAAGTTCCAGATCTTGTAGAGGAAATTCTCTTGCATCAAACTTTCTCCCCTCAGTTCAGATCTGGGGCAACAGGAAAGCAAATTTTTTGGCTGGGTGTGGGCAGTGTTGAGATCATGATCATCACGCCCTGCACACAGAGGTGGGATGACTCCCCCTGGAGTTCCCCGCTCTCCCTTTAAGCAGACGGTTAGAGATAACTTCTAAAAATCCCAAAGACTGAGTCCTAAGAGGCCCTATCAGGAAACCGTAGATCAGAGAGCAGTGAAATAAAAAAAACTTTGCTGGGAATTGTTTTTTCTTTCTGGGTCATACCCAGCAAGGCTCAGGGGTTACTCCTGGCTCTGCACTCAAGAATTACTTCTGAGGGGACCACATGGGATGCTGGGGGATCGAACCCGGGTCAGTCATGTGCAAAGCAAATGCCCTACCTGCTGTACTATGGTTCCCACCCCTTCACTGGGAAATTTTATGGACTTTACACAAGGCAGTTTTCACGGTAGGTTTAGGGGGCTGCTCACTATATATGCATTTTCTTTTCTTAGTCTCTTCTTAAACCATCCTGTCATTCTTTTGATTATCCCTTAGGATGCTGGAATGCAGCCTTGAGGAACTCACTTGGTGTGGCATGGGTGGGGGGCAGGAGTCTCAGCTACACTTAGTCCCCCTCCTGAGGAAGGTGGGGGGTTCATTGTTTGAAGGGGCAGAGGGATCCATTGCTGAAATTCAAGGGGGGTGGGGAAGGGACGGTCCTGGGGTTCTTGATGAAGGGCTGTGATCTTCTGGCTTTTTTTTTTTGTTTTGGGTCATACCTGGCAATGCTTAGGGGTTACTCCTGGCAGTGTTCAGGGGACCATATGGGATGCCAGAGATCAAAGGCAAGCACCCTATCCGCTGTGCTCTCACTCCAGCCCAGGGCTGTGATGTTCTGGAGGGGGGGCAATAAGGAATAGAAGTGGGGCAAGTGGGGTGAAGACTTTAAGACATCCCTTCTTGGGGATGACTGAGGTTTCTCTAGAGAGGGACTGAACAAGGGAGTTAAACTTGTTCTGGGGGCTCCGAGGGTCTTTCCCGGGGTTCCTCCTTCAACGCCTGATCTGCAGCTGTCTGAAGTTGTGGAGTTGGGACAGCTTCCCAAAGCCAACAAGAATGGGGGATTGAAGAACGAGGCTCCGGGTAGGGACCCCCTCATTCTGCCTGCACCCCCCTAGAGAAGTAGGCTCCCCTTCCTGACTGTCTGTGGGCTGTGATGGCTCAGCCTATGCAGGGCATCCGGGTTCCATCCCCAACAGGGCACGGAACCCTCAGCGCTACAGGGGATAGGAGGGCCCCATTGGGAAAGAAAATACTGGGGCTGGGTGGGGGGTTGCTCAGCACCACGTATTCCCCTGAGCACAAATGGGTGACTCCGGTGGTTTCCCGGCCCCACAGGATCTGAGCACTGACTGTTTGGACTGGTTAATTGAGTATGGCTGGGAGCAGTCCTGGGCCCCCCAGCCCTGCTAGGGATGTTCCCTCTGGAAAAAAAAATAAAATGCTGAATCCTTTTCAAAGCCGGGGTGGTGTATTGTTTCCTTGGAGAAGCCGAGATTCCATCTGTGCCCCACCTTCTGTCTCTGGGGATATGGCTCTGTCCTCTTATTCCTAAAGCCAGTTAAGCAGGAACATGGGCTCCCCTCCCCCACCAGGCCCGTCTCTGCCAGCTGGCAATCCCCACCCCCCTCCCGGAGTCCCCATTTCTCTCCCTGTCGCTCACCCTCACAGCCCCTTTCTTTCTTCTGCTTTTTATTTATTTGCTTTTTTTTTGTGGGAGGGAACCACACCTGGCAGTGCTCAGGGCTTACTCCTGACTCTGTGCTCAGGGATCACTCTGGCCAGTCCTTAGGGATGCTGGGAATAAAACCAGGGTCGGGGTTTGGAGCAATAGTTTGGTGGGGAGGGTGCTTACCTTGCTTGCAGCTGACCTGGGTTTGATCCCTGGTGCCCCATATGGTCCCCTGAGCCCCACCAGTAGTGATTCCTGAGTGCAGAGCCAGGAGGAAGCCTTGCCCACTGCCAGGTGTGATCCGAAAAAACAACCCCCCCAAAAAACTCCTAGGGTCAGCTGCATCCCTTTTCTTTTTGCTGTGATTTTCTTTATCTTCTCTCCCTTTTGTCTCTCCCATTGTCCCGGGCTCTGGGTTTCTCCACTTCTAAGTCACCATCTTCTGCCACTGTCCCTCCCAGTGGCAATGTTTTGGGCTAAGTGTGTCTATACTGGTGGGGCTAAAACACACACACACACACACACATATGGGCTCCATGGAGATACACCTGCTTTTGTCCACATCTGCTCCTTAGCATGTTTGCTGCCTAGGTTTCACTGACCCTATTCCTACTCGGAACATGGACCATGTGGTAGACCAACCCGAGGAGAATCAAGACAGGGGTTGGTTATCATCTCTTCATCATGAACTTCACCGTCAAATAGCCCAGCAGACTTTTCTGGGTTTGCTTTTTGTGTGAAGCCCACATCAGAGGGCCGGAGAGGCAGTGCGGGGGGTGGAGGCAGAGGGGTAAGGCTCATAGCAGATCCCCCGAGCATTGCTGGTCTTGGGGGTAGCCCTGGGTCAACACTGTCACTGTGTTCTTGGGCCTGGCACTGAACCACCAGCCTGGTTGGCTGAGAGTCACTGGGAGGGTCTCCAGGGTCTCCTGGACACTGCTTAGGAGACTCCTCCCAAACCCATAATGTCAGTGCCTGACCCTTCAGAAACACTGACATTCACTACCTTTGTACTTCGTTTTTTGGGCCACACCTGATGATGCTCAGGGGTTACTCTTGTCTCAGCACTCAGGAATAATTATTGTTGGCACTTGGGGGATCTTATGGGATGCTGGGGATCTAACCTGGGTTGGCTACATGCAAAGCAAGGGCTCTCCTCTCTGTACTGTTGCTCTGATCCCCTCAGTACCATTTTAGAAAGGTGCCACTCACGTGAGGAAGAAGGCAGACATAGAAGATCACATGCTGCTGGGTTTCCTTTGCCAGAAGAACAGGCAAATCCGTAGGATAGAAGCAGCTTAGGGACCTCCATGGTCTGGAGGGTGGGCAATGGAGCGGGGAGAGAAGGGGTCGGCTCAGTTCTGGAACCCTGACCTAGCCAATATCCCATAGGATGGGGAATAGGCATTGTTGCAGAGATGTGGGGGCAGTACCTTCACAATAATCCAGCTCTATGCATGTCCACTGGGGAGTGCCCAGAAATCACGGGCTTGCCCATCACTGGACATAGATCTGAGAATCAAGGCCACTGAGAAGGGAGAGAGGAAATATGGGTCAAATAAAATAAGTAAAATAAAATCTGGTGTCTGGGGAGAGAGTTCAGGGGACTGGACTCAAGTTCCTACTTGGCATGCAGGAAGCCAGGGTTTCATCTCTGGCACTGCATAATTCCCCAAGCACCTTCGGAAGTGACTCCCCAATTTGTGACCATGCAGTGGGGAGCTATTCAGCCCCAGAAACGCTGCATGTGCCAACACATTCAACCAAGAGGTGGGCACAGAAAACGTGGTGTCAATGATGGTCTTTCCCTCCCTTCCTCCCTCGCTCTCACTTCCTTTCTCTCTCTTCCCTCTCTCCATTACTCCTTCCTTCCTTCCTTCCTTCCTTCCTTCCTTCCTTCCTTCCTTCCTTCCTTCCTTCCTTCCTTCCTTCCTTCCTTCCTTCCTTCCTTCCCTCCTTCCCTCCCTCCCTCCCTCCCTCCCTCCCTTCCTTCCTTCCCTCCCTCCCTCCCTCCCTTCCTTCTTTCCTTCCTTCCTTCCTTCCTTCCTTCCTTCCTTCCTTCCTTCCTTCCTTCCTTCCTTCCTTCCTTCCTTCCTTCCTTCCTTCCTTCCTTCCTTCTTTCCCTTGGCAGTTGTCAGTGGTTACTCCTAGCTCTGTGCTCAGGGAAACATACGGAATACTGGAGATTGAACTCATGTCAGCTGCATGCAAAGCAAATGCCCTACTGCTCTGGCCCTTCCTTCCTTCCTTCCTTC